>NC_092010.1:33643595-33880857 GCF_044704955.1 Pristiophorus japonicus
CGGCAGCGGGTCGGGTCGGGGGGGGGGGGGGGGAAAGCAGGAGCGGCAGGCGGGTCGGGGGGGGGGGGGGAGCAGGAGCGGCAGCGGGTCGGGTCGGGGGGGGGGGAGCAGGAGCGGCAGCGGGTCGGGTCGGGGGGGGGGGGGGGAAGCAGGAGCGGCAGCGGGTCGGGTCGGGGGGGGGGGGGGGAAGCAGGAGCGGCAGCGGGTCGGGTCGGGGGGGGGGGGAAGCAGGAGCGGCAGGCGGGTCGGGGGGGGGGGGAGCAGGAGCGGCAGCGGGTCGGGTCGGGGGGGGGGGGGAGCAGGAGCGGCAGCGGGTCGGGGGGGGGGGGGGGAGCAGGAGCGGCAGCGGGTCGGGTCGGGGGGGGGGGGGGGGAGCAGGAGCGGCAGGCGGGTCGGGTCGGGGGGGGGGGGGGAAGCAGGAGCGGCAGGCGGGTCGGGGGGGAGCAGGAGCGGCAGGCGGGTCGGGGGGGGCGTGGGGGAGCAGGAGCGGCAGGCGGGTCGGGGGGGGAGCAGGAGCGGCAGGCGGGTCGGGTGGTGGGGGGGGGGGGAAGCAGGAGCGGCAGCGGGTCGGGTCGGGGTGGAAGCAGGAGCGGCAGGCGGGTCGGGGGGGGGGGGGGGAAGCAGGAGCGGCAGGCGGGTCGGGGGGGGGGGGGGGAAGCAGGAGCGGCAGGCGGGTCGGGGGGGGGGGGGGGAAGCAGGAGCGGCAGGCGGGTCGGGGGGGGGGGGAAGCAGGAGCGGCAGGCGGGTCGGGGGGGGGGGAGCAGGAGCGGCAGGCGGGTCGGGGGGGGGGGGGGAAGCAGGAGCGGCAGGCGGGTCGGGGGGGGGGGGGGAAGCAGGAGCGGCAGGCGGGTCGGGGGGGGGGGGAAGCAGGAGCGGCAGGCGGGTCGGGGGGGGGGAGCAGGAGCGGCAGGCGGGTCGGGGGGGGGGAGCAGGAGCGGCAGGCGGGTCAGGGGGGGGGGGAAGCAGGAGCGGCAGGCGGGTCGGGGGGGGGGAGCAGGAGCGGCAGGCGGGTCGGGGGGGGGGGGGGGAAGCAGGAGCGGCAGGCGGGTCGGGGGGGGGGGGGGGGGGAAGCAGGAGCGGCAGGCGGGTCGGGGGGGGGGGGGGGGAGCAGGAGCGGCAGGCGGGTCGGGGGGGAGCAGGAGCGGCAGGCGGGTCGGGGGGGGGGGGGAGCAGGAGCGGCAGGCGGGTCGGGGGGGAAGCAGGAGCGGGCAGGCGGGTCGGGGGGGGGGAGCAGGAGCGGCAGGCGGGTCGGGGGGGGGGGGGAAGCAGGAGCGGCAGGCGGGTCGGGGGGGGGGGGGGGGAAGCAGGAGCGGCAGGCGGGTCGGGGGGGGGGGGGGGAGCAGGAGCGGCAGGCGGGTCGGGGGGGAGCAGGAGCGGCAGCGGGTCGGGTCGGGTCGGGGGGGGGGGGGGGGAAGCAGGAGCGGCAGCGGGTCGGGTCGGGGGGTGGGGGGGGGGGGGGGGAAGCAGGAGCGGCAGGCGGGTCGGGGGGAGCAGGAGCGGCAAGCGGGTCGGGGGGGAGCAGGAGCGGCAGGCGGGTCGGGGGGAAGCAGGAGCGGCAGGCGGGTCGGGGGGAAGCAGGAGCGGCAGGCGGGTCGGGGGGAAGCAGGAGCGGCAGGCGGGTCGGGGGGGGAGCAGGAGCGGCAGGCGGGTCGGGTCGGGGGGGGGGGGGGGGAAGCGAGCGGCAGCGGGTCGGGTCGGGTCGGGGGGGGGGGGGGAAGAGAAGCAGGAGCGGCAGCGGGTCGGTTCGGGTCGGGGGGGGAGCAGGAGGCAGGAGCGGCAGCGGGTCGGGTCTGGTCGGGGGGGGAGCAGGAGCAGGAGCGGCAGCGGGTCGGGTCGGGGGGGGGGGGAGCAGGAGCGGCAGCGGGTCGGGTCGGGGGGGGGGGAGCAGGAGCGGCGTCGGGTCGGGTCGGGGGGGGGGGGGGGAGCAGGAGCGGCAGCGGGTCGGGTCGGGGGGGGGGGGGAGCAGGAGCGGCGTCGGGTCGGGTCGGGGGGGGGGGGAGCAGGAGCGGCAGCGGGTCGGGTCGGGGGGGGGGGGAGCAGGAGCGGCGTCGGGTCGGGGGGGGGGGGGGGGGGGGAGAAGCAGGAGCGGCAGCGGGTCGGGTCGGGGGGGGAGAAGCAGGAGCGGCGTCGGGTCGGGGGGGGGGGGGGGGGGGGAGAAGCAGGAGCGGCAGCGGGTCGGGTCGGGGTGGGGGGGGGGGGGGGGGGGGAGAGAAGCAGGAGCGGCGTCGGGTCGGGGGGGGGGGGGGGAGAGAAGCAGGAGCGGCAGCGGGTCGGGTCGGGGGGGGAGAAGCAGGAGCGGCGTCGGGTCGGGGGGGGGGGGGGGGGGGGAGAAGCAGGAGCGGCAGCGGGTCGGGTCGGGGTGGGGGGGGGGGGGAGAGAAGCAGGAGCGGCGTCGGGTCGGGGGGGGGGGAAGAGAAGCAGGAGCGGCAGCGGGTCGGGTCGGGGGGGGGTGGGGGGGGGGGAAAGAGAAGCAGGAGCGGCGTCGGGTCGGGTCGGGGGGGGGGGGGGAAGAGAAGCAGGAGCGGCAGCGGGTCAGGTCGGGGGGGGGGGGGGGGAGAAGCAGGAGCGGCAGCGGGTCGGGTCTGGTCGGGGGGGAGCAGGAGCGGCAGCGGGTCGGGTCGGGGGGGGGGGGGGGGGAGAAGCAGGAGCGGCAGCGGCAGGCGGGTCGGGGGGAGCAGGAGCGGCAGCAGGTCGGGTCGGGTCGGGGGGGGGGGGGGTGGGGGAGCAGGAGCGGCAGGCGGGTCGGGTCGGGTCCGGGGGGGGGGGAGCAGGAGCGGCAGCGGGTAGGGGCGGGTCCGGGGGGGAGCAGGAGCGGGAGTCGGGAGGAAGCAGGAGCTGGCCGTGGGAGGAGCCTTATTCACACAGTCCCAGTGAGGCCATTGGGCCAGGGCTAGGGGCTGCGTGCTTCGGGCCCCTCCCACACAGTTTCGGGCACCTGGAGCTACTGCACTTGCGTGCCCACTGTAGCGCGCCTGTGCAGAGGTCCCGGCACTGTTTTCAGCGCAGTGACCTGGCTCCGCCCCCCTACAGCTCCTGCTGCGCTGCGCCGAGGGCCAGAGGACCTGCAGGTAGGTGTAGAATACGGAGGGTTTTTTTAGGCACACTTTGTGGCGCGAAAAACGGGCGTCCAGGTCGGGACTGCGCCGTTCTAGGCGCGGCTCGAAACTTGGGCCCTAAATGTGGACATAGAGGTTTGGAATGGAAATACAAAAATGACAGATTGCATGACTTTAAAATGGAGATTGAATTGTGGCTGGTCCGATTTTCCTCGAACCTCTAACCCAGCTTTACACTTGTCATTGGCTCCTTGCGACATAGGAAATGGGCTAGAACGCCTACATTGGCAACACCTCGATTAAAAAATTTTCATCCTTGTTTTCAAATCCCTCCACGTCCTCACTCCTCCCTATCTCTAACGTTCTCCAGCCCCACAACCCTCCGAGATTGTCTGCACTCCTCCAATTCTGGCCTCTTGAGCAGCCCCGATTTTAATTGCTCCACCATTGGCGGCCGTGCCTTCAGCTGCCTGGGCTCTAAGGTCTGGAATTCCCTCTCTAAACCTCTCCGTCTCTCTACTGAACTCACCTCCTTTAAGACGTTCCTCAAAACCTACCTCTTTGACCAAGCTTTTGGTCATCTGCCTCAATATCTCCTTTTGTGACTTGGTGTCAAATTCTGTTTGTTAATCACTCCCGTGTGATGCCTTGAGATGTTTTATTACGTTAAAGGCGCCAGATAAATGCAAGTTACGAACATATGAACAATGACGGCCAGGTAAAGACCATCTGGTCCATCCAGCTTGTCCCACACGTCACATTTCAGCATCACAGCCCCCAAAGTTTGGTGACATGCTTAAAAAAAAGTATTAACAGCAAACAAAAAAATAAAGTAATGGAGAAGGAGCTAAAAAACAGAAAATGCTGGAAACACTCAGCAGGTCCAGCAGCACCTATGGAGAGAGAAAGAGAGTTAACATTTCAGGTCGGTGACCTTTCACTGTTCAAAGCAGATGCTGCCTGACCTGCTGAGTATTTCCTGAGGCTTCTGTTTATAGTTCAGTTTTCCAGCATCCGCAGTATTTTGCCTTTGAAGAAGGAGCTGTTGACTAACAAGGGAGGGCTAACAAGGCAAGGGAATACACAATAAATGGTAGGACACTGAGAAGTGTAGAGGAACAGAGGGACCTTGGAGTGCATGTCCACTGATCCCTGAAGGTAGCAGTACAGATAGATAAGGTGGTTAAGAAGGCATATGGGATACTTTCCTTTATCAGATGAGGCATAGAATACAAGAGCAGGGAGGTTATGCTTGAACTGTATAAAACAATAGTTTGGCCATAGCTGGAGTTCTGCATGCAGTTCTGGTCAACACATTACATGAAGGACGTGATTGCACTGGAGAGGGTACAGTGGAGATTTACGAGGATGTTGCCAGGACTGGAGATTTTTAGCTATGAGAAAAGATTGGAACAGAGGAGGCTGAGGGGAGACCTTATTGAGTGTATAAAATTATGAGGCCGAGATAGAGTGGATAGAAAGGACCTATTTCCCTTAGCAGAGGGGTCAACAACCAGGGGGCATAGATTTAAAATAATTGGTAGGAGGTTTAGAGGGGATTTGAGGGAAAATTTCTTCACCCAGAAGGGTGGTGGGGGTCTGGAACTCACTGCCTGAAAGGATGATAGAGGCAGAAATCCTCACCACATTTAAAAAGTACTTGGATGTGCACTCGAAATGCCGTAACCTACGGGGCTACAGACCAAGAGCTGGAAAGTGGGATTAGGCTGGATAGCTCTTTGTCGGCCGGCGCAGACATGAGGAGCCAAATGGCCTCCTTCTGTGCCGTAAACTTTTATGATTCTAGGACTTACAGGCAGCTGCCAGTCTACAGAGAAAGGTCGCCAGCACTTAGCCTATGCTTGACCTCAGGATGTGCCTATTCATGGCAATTACACCTTGTGGCCATAGAGGACAGACGAGGGTGTCACACACACAGACACACAATTCCCCCTTGGCAGCAAAATATACATTGCACGTTATCTGGCATCAGGCTCATAAGGTCCTCATAAAACCGAGCCTCCTCTGGCTTACCATGAGCACGTTACAGGAGACCTGTCAGTGTCGGTTTTAAAACCCACAGAGCTCCGCGACTCTATATTTAATCACCCTCCCGGGAGCAGGGTTGTAGGGTCGACGCCTCCTCTCCAGTGACGCAGCTCACGGAGGCATCGGCCCCACTGCCTCCCAAGCCAGCAGCACCAACAAAGATAAATGGCCAAATACCAGCCAGCAATGTATGTTTCTGGCCATAAACAGTGTGACAGTTCAGAGGTCAGCAATACAGTTCCCTAAAGACTCAAGTGGGAAAACTGCAGGGCACGCGACAAAGGCACAAATTGTGTCTTTCAGACAGCTGCGTAGGTGCGAGCTGGTGTCTGCTCAGTTGAAGGTCTAACACTCTGGTGCTGTTCAATTGCCCTATAAAGAAAGACTTACATTTATATAGCCCCTTTCACGACTACCGGACGTCACAAAGCGCTTAACAGCCAATGAAGTACTTTTGGAGTGTAGTCACTGTTGTAATGTAGGAAACGTGGCAGCCAATTTGCGCACAACAAGCTCCCACAAACAGTAATGTGATAATGACCAAATAATCTGTTTTTTAGTGATGTTGGTTGAGGGATGAATATTGGCCAGGACACCAGGGAGAACTCTCCTGCTCTTCTTCACAATAGTGTCATGGAATCTTTTACATTCACCCGAGAGAGCAGGCGGGGTCTCGGTTTAACGTCTCATCTGAAAGACAGCACTTCCGACAGTGCAGCGCTCCCTCAGCACTGCACTGGGAGTGTCAGCCTAGATTTATGTGCTCAAGTCTCTGGAGTGGGATTTGAACCCACAAGCTTCTGACTCGGAGACGAGTGCTACCCACTGAGCCACAGCTGACACATGAATGTACATGGGGGTCAATCTCTAGCCGCCCCAGCATGTTACAGAACCTGCACTGGCTCCCTTTATATAGAGGGCATTGAGCCCACAGAGTAGCAGCACTGTGACACGGGTACAAAGTATGATGAAACCAGGAATTCCTGAAGATTGTCACTTCCAGCAGTACATTAGTACGCACAACACTTTTAATATATTATAAGTATGTGGCCTTTTCCTTGACATTGGAGGCAGTGCATTCCAGGAAGATTTGAAGAGCTCAGTAACTGCAGCCAGAAAAGCATTCCCTGCATAATCAAATCTCAGACTGCGACGACCTGCACACACATTGTTGCTTTTCTTGTTCAATGTGCTTGAGCAGTCACTGGATAATAAGTCCTCCGGATAACGAGCAAAAAGATTCCAGGAATGAGGGACTTCAGTTACGTGGATAGACTGCAGAAGCTGGGGGTGTTCTCCTTGGAGCAGAGAAGGTTGAGAGGAGAGTTGTTCGAGGTGTTCAAAATCATGAGGAGTCTGGGCAGAGTAGATAGAGAGAAACTGTTCCCATTGGGAGAAGGGTCGAGAATCAGAGGACACAAAGAACCAAAGGCGACGTAAGAAAAATCTTTTTTTACACAGCAAGTGGTTAGGATCTGGAATGCACTGCCTGAAAGGGTGGTGGAGGCAGATTCAATTTTATCTTTTAAAAGGGATTGGATAAGTACCTAAAGGAAAAAAATTTGAAGGGCTACGGGGAAAGGGCGGAAGGAGTGGAACTGGCTGAGTTGGCATGGACTCAACGGGCCGAATGACCTTCTTCCGTGCTGTAACCATTCTAGATTCTGTAAAGCAAAGCACAACTTTTCCTATTTTTCGGTACAATGTTTCCTTGGGTTAGTATCGCAGAATATTCAGAGCTCGCTCCCATTATTCGTTCCATTCCCAGTTCCAGTGTTAGACACCATTAGCCATGCAGATCCTACAACACCACCTCCAAGTCACATACCATCCTGACTTGGAAATATATTGCTGTTGCTTCATTGTCGCTGGGTCAAAATCCTGGAACTCCCTCCCTAACAACACTGTGGGAGCACCTTCACCACACGGACTGCAGCGGTTCAAGATGGCGGCTCACCACCACCTTCTCAAGGGCGATTAGGGATGGGCAATAAATGTCGGCCTTGCCAGCGACGCCCACATCCCGTGAATTAATTTTTTTTAAGTTGGAACTATCATAAGTTCTACAATTCTGCAGGCCTGGATGACTTCCTCAGGTAAATACTCAGCATGATACAAAACCTGAAATGCTTGGAACTAATACAAATGAGAGAAATGAGCAGCTTAAAGGGGTGTCTTCCTTTTGACAAAATGTTCACCTGCAAAGTGAGTAAAAGTTTTGCCAAACACGTCAATGACATAAACTGAGCGGCAGCGTATCATCCTCTGACTTGCATGTGACATTGCTGCAGTAAAAATGTCAACAGCTCTGCCAAAAAAAGCTGTAAGAGCCTTTTTACGAGTGCAGTGCCCCTTTAAAACCCCCTGTCACCTTCCAAAACCAGCAAGTTGGCTTTATCACTTTTTCCTACCACTTTGGGTCCCTATAATTCTTTTTTTGGGGGGCGGCTCCTCAAGATTACAACTTCTGGCAAATAAAGCAGTAACAACTCGATGCGTTTCCAGAAAACAATTTCAGTTACTTGACCTTTGACCCGCCCCCTCGGCGTTCCCCTCCCATATATTATTAAAAAACAGAAAAGCATGCACGCTCTCAACGGTGGTTTTGATTGAAGCCTGGCAAGTCAGCAAAGACGAAAAAGTTTTCTATTTATTCCAGCATATGTCGAGTTGTCTCGCTCTGCAATATACTGGAGGAATACAGGGCAAAGCCAAAACGTTACAAGCTTCGCACACAACACTCTTCCACTGCAAAACGACACACACAGTCACAGGATGGTAGGAAATACCTTTGTCAGCCTCATTTTCTCTTCTTTCGCCCTCGCAGAGTCATCTGGGTGCGCGCACAGCTCCTTCCCGCCACAATCGAGACTGATTGCACAGCCCATGCAGCTGCCCGCTCGCGGCTCCCAGGGAGATGCCTTTCCTCCCTTCTGCAAAACGGAGCGGAGCTTACTTCAGGCGCAAGCACCGCCTCCACGTTCAACAGCACTCCGATCGCGGCCGAGCAAAAGTTCGCAGTGCCAGATGTGTCTGGGGGTGGCCTGTTGTTCCCCTCTCCGCAAACAGGTGTCAACAGCGCTCACTGTTCGCCGGCCAGCCAGGCTGGGAATGGAGCCTCAGTGGCATTCACTGGGGCCGCACTTCGAATTTCATAACACGGCCATCAATCAAAATGGGTTTTCAAAGAACAAAGGATGACGACATGCTGAGAGCATTTAAACTCAATAGCAAGTTGTTTTTTTCTCTCTTTTTTTTGTAAAACTAATTTTTTTGAACTCCTTTGATATCTCAGTTGGTAAATACATCCAGTATGGAACTCAAACATAAGAGACCAGGTCCAACCTGCATCAATGTATCAGTCATCCACACAAGCAGCTGGGGGTGCTACAATTGTCCTTAGGATCCTTGTGCTGGGTAAGGATTTTTCTTTGCGAGGAAACTGCAAGCTGCAAACAATTATTTCAACTAGGAAAGAACAGCCAATTCTAATTGATGCAGACAGTACTATCTCGCCACACAAATCTCCACCGTGCGCAGAGGAAGAGCAGGGTCTATCACAACTATACAAATATTGCCGATGTTCGACCATGATTTATTACACTATACTTGGGACAGATACGAAAAGAACTATCCCGGAGAGGCCAATGGTTGAGCTGCCATTTTGAACGTGGCAAGGACTTGGGCACCGCACTTTAGAAAGGATATCAAGGCCATGGAGAGGGTGCAGAGGAGATTTACTAGAATGGTACACCAGGATGAGACACTTCAATTATGTAGAGAGTTTGGAGAAGCTGGAGTTGTTCTCCTGAGAGCAAAGAAGGTTAAGGGGAGATTGACCAGAATAGTACCAGGGATGAAGGACTTCAATTATGTGGGGAGACTGGAGAAGCTGGGGTTGTTCTCCTTAAAGCAGAGAAGGTTAAGGGGAGATTTGATGGTGGTGTTCAAAATCATGAAGGATTTTGATAGAATAAATAAGGAGAAACTGTTTCCATTGGCAGAAGGGTCAGTAACCAGAGGGCATAGATTTAAGGTGATTGGCAAAAGAACCAGAGGCGAGATGAGGATTTTTTTTTACACAGCGAGGTATTATGATCTGGATTGCACTGCCTGAAAGGGTGGTGGAAGCAGATTCAATAGTAACTTTCAAAAAGGAGCTGGATATATTTTCAGGGCTATGGGGAGTTGTACTAATTGGATAGCTCTTTCAAAGAGCCAGCACAGGCACGATGGGCCAAATGGCCTCCTGTGCTGTATGATTCTATGACTCGACACTCCTTTTTCCCACCTCTCCGAGCAGCCCCCTTCAGTCTGCACGGATTTGTTATGGGAAGGTCGTGTCTGACTAACTTGATTGAATTTTTCGAGGAGGTAACCAGGAGGGTCGATGAGGGCAAAGTGTATGATGTAGTGTATATGGATTTTAGCAAAGCTTTTGATAAGGTCCCACATGGCAGACTGGTCACGAAAGTAAAAGCCCATGGGATCCAGGGCAAAGTAGCAAGTTGGATCCAAAGTTGGGTCAGAGATAGGAAACAAAGGGTAATGGTTGATGGGTGTTTTTGTGACTGGAAGGATGTTTCCAGTGGGGTTCTGCAGGGCTCAATACTACAGGAAGATATCAATCAACTGGTCAGGTAGGCAGAACAGTGGCAAATGGAATTTAATCCGGAGAAGTGTGAGGTAATGCATTTGGGGAGGGCTAATAAAGAAAGGGAATACACATTAAATGGTAGGATACCGAGAAGTGCAGAGGAACAAAGGGACCTTGGAGTGCATGACCACAGATCTCTGAAAGTAGCAGGCCAGGGAGATAAGGTGGTTAAGAAGGCATACGGAATGCTTGCCTTTATTAGCCAAGGCATAGAATACAAGAGCGGGGACGTAATGCTTAAATTGTATAAAACACTAGTTAGGCCACAGCTAGAGTACTGCGTGCAGTTCTAGTCACCACATTACAGGAAGGACGTGATTGCACTGGAGAGGGTACAGAGGAGATTTACGAGGATGTTGCCAGGAGAATTTATGAGGACAGATTGGATAGGCTGGATTTGTTTTCATTGGAACAGAGGAGGCTGAGGGGAGACCTGATTGAGATGTATACAATTATGAGGGGCCCAGATAGAGTGGATAGAAAGGGCCTCCCTTAGCAGAGGGGTCAATAACCAGGGGGGCATAAATTTAAAGTAATTGGTAGAAGGTTGAGAGGGGATTTAAGGGGAAATTTCTTCACGCAGAGGGCGGTGGGGGTCTCGAACTCACCGACTGAAAAGTTGGTAGAGGCAGAAACCCTCACCACATTTTAGAAAGTACTTGGATGTGCATCTGAAGTGCAGGGTTATGGACCTAGAGCTGGAAGGTGGGATTAGGCTGGATAGCCTCTTGTTGGCCGGCATGGACACGATGGGCCGAAATGGCCTCCTTCCGCGCTGTAAACTTCTGTGATGCTTCCTTGTCTCCAGGTTGTCTCCCAGCTATTCTGCATCGTTAAGATCCCCCTTCACCTCCCAGACTTCCCTCCGGAGCACATCTCCACCTCAAACCTCACTTCCGTTCTCCTGAGGTTCTCCACTTACCGACAGCAGCCACTGACTGCTCTGGAGAAATCATGAGCAGCATGGCAACAGCAGAAAGTTTTATTCAGCGCTCCTCACACGGAGTCTCACTGAGAGCTCAGAGAATCGGCTCCATCGTGTCGTAGCCCTATCGCCAACCCGTGCTCTCTTCGAGCGTAGCTCCCTGCTTTGAGCGCATCATTGCTGAATTTACCCTCAAATGTCACATCTGGTATTGCTGGCTACGATAGAGGGAACCTATATAACAATGTACATTTATATAGCGCCTTTAACATAATAAAACATCCAAAGGCGCTTCACAGGAGCGATTATCAAACAAAATTTTACACTGAACCACGTAAGGAGAAATTAGGTCGGGTGACCAAAAGGTTGGTCAAAGAGGTAGGTTTTAAGGAACATCTTAAAAGGAGGAAAGAGAGGCGGACAGGTTTAGGGAGGGTGTTCCAGAGCTTGGGGTCCAGGCAACAGAAGGTACGGCCACCGATGGTGGAGCGATTGAAATTGGGGGTGCTCAGGAGGCCAAAATTAGAGCAATGCAGAGATCTTTAAGGCTTGTGGATCGAAGCCAGGATGTTTTAGTTCTACTTATTGGAATTTCCTCAGATAAAGAGGCTTTCCAAAATGAAACTTCCAAAAATCCTTGCGGTAAGATTTTTTCTCTGCTCTACGTGTAACAAAATCTGAAACATCTTTACAAACGAGTTTCCAATTTCATGACACATGGTGCACAGAGAAAATCTCTCTCCGCCCGCCCTCCATCAGGCCGTACATCGCCTTTGTTCAGTTTTCTATTTTACCGGTGATTAAATTGAAGCGAGGTTTTCTGCAGTAATCACCATTCTATTGAAAGGAAAGGATAAACTGGACACCCTAGAACTCCCAGGTCTCCATGTAACTTCAGGGACTTGCACACAAAAATCTAAGCTGGCACTCCAGTGCAGTGCTGAGGGAGTGCTGCACTGTCGGAAGTGCCGTCTTTCGGATGAGACGTTAAACCGAGGCCCTGTCTGCTCTCTCAGGTGGCCATAAAAGATCCCATGGCACTATTTCGAAGAGGAGCAAGGGAGCTATCCCCGGTGTCCTGGCCAATATTTATCCCTCAATCAACATCACAAAAACAGATTATCTGGTCATTATCACATTGCTGCTTGTGGGAGCTTGCTGTGCACAAATTGGCTGCCGCGTTTCCCACATTACAACAGTGATACACTTCAAAAGTACTTCATTGGCTGTAAAGCGCTTTGAGACGTCCGGTGGTCATGAAAGGCACTATAAAAATCAAACAAAAGGCTGCAGGTTAGAGTCAACAACTGGAAGACTTCCAGTTTGAAGTCTGTTCTTGGTAAGCACTGAAAGAGTCAGTGCTGGGAACTAGATATTGGAGGAGATTCATAAGCTTTATAAATATCAATTGCTTGGAGACAGGACTTCCCCTTTACAAAGCGGAAACTTATTATTTGGGATGGTCTGTCAGACACCATTACCATACGCAAAACCAGCAAGTTCTCCTCTAAATAGACCTAAAAAAATTAATTGGCTCATGTGAAAATGCCCTTGGTGAGGAGAATCCACATTAAACACATCTTGGAGCAGGAAAGGTCCATGCAAGGCAATGCAGTACAACTTGGTGCGTGTCCGGACATGTGTCTGCTGCCATAATACCACACACAGCAACACTCCCATTTTTGGAAAGGTCAGAAGTCAATGGAAGTAGAGGGCAGGTACTGGTCTATACAGGATGAGGAACAGGGTTACACCCTGTGACCCTGTCTCAGTCTTATGATGGCTCTTATCCAACAACACTCAGAGATTTGAGAGCAAGCTGCTTGCCGACGCTCTTTGCGGAATAACGCAAATGAGGAATGAGAAAATTCAAAAGACGGGGAGAAATTCACATTGCACCCACTAATGGGAGGCACAAACAAACGATTTCTCGCCCAAGGGGGGGCACTGTACCGGCTCCCACGAAATTGCACGGGAGTTAGCAGAGGGGCAAAATCGGCAGTGCTCCACTCCTGCTGGAAGCACCCCCGGGCTGCCGTGCAAAGCGACCCATTGTCGCCCCGTAGCGGAAATTGGACAGCGCCTCATGAGGGTCGCGAACTGGGACACACTCAACTTGCAGGGCGAAAAGTAAAGGGGAGGTGCGCGATGCCATTTTTTACCCTGTCGATGGCCTTCCGTTGTGTATTCCGCAGGATCCGTGCCGCGTTGGTGCAGCCCGGCACTCCGCTTCTTTATTGGGCTGCGGCCACGGCACCCTGCATCCCCGGTGGCCTAGTGGAGGCCCCTTGCCCCACTGCCGAGCTCGCAGCGTGCCCTCCTCTTTAACGGAAGGGGAGGGCCCTGTGCTCACATCAGCGCTACATAAGAAATAGGAGCAGGAGTAGGCCATTTGGCCCCTCGAGCCTGCTCCGCCATTTACTAAGATCATGGCTGCCCTGATCATGGATTCAGCTCCACTTCCCTGCCCACTCCCCATAACCCTTTACTCCCTTATTGCTCAAAAACCCGTCTATCTCCACCTTAAATATATTCAATGACCCAGCCTCCACAGCTCTCTGGGGCAGAGAATTCCATAGATTTAGGAAAGGCCGCCTAGTGTGGAAAAGTCCCGCGCTTACCGTCCCGGTTCCCCGGTTCCCCACCCCACCCCACCCCCCCCACCCCACCACCACCCCCCCCCACACCCCACCCCACCCCCACCCCCCACACCCCACCCCCACGCCCCCACACCCCCACCCACGCCCACCCACGCCCCCACCCCACCCCCACCCCCCACCGAGAGGAATTGGAGCTCCCGATATTGTGCTACTCCTGCTCCTATTTCTTATGTAAGATAAACCTGAAACAATCATTTTAGACACACAGAGGCAGCGGGACAAGAGGGCACGAATTCAGGATTGTGAAGTTTCGGACAGCCACCAGGAAGTATTTCTCCGAACAGAGGGTGATCATCCGCTGGAATGGGGAGTTACAGAGGGTGACCGAGGCCGGGACACTGGGGTAATTTCAAAAAGAACTAGATGCTGTCATGGGAAGAGAGTAGGGTTTGTTATGTATGTAAACATTACCAACGTGTAAGACTTGCCGCCAGGGGGTGCACCTGTGGGAGACCTAAGGGTCACCTGTGCATCCTGGGGCAAGCAGGTATAAAAGGTGATTCACCATGCTGCTTCCTCACTCTGGAGTTACAATAAAGAGACCAAGGTCACAACAGTTTGAGCTTAAGATATACAGTCTTGTGGAGTTATTCCAAACGTAACAGGGTTGGCATTCTGAAAGATGAGATCAAATAGGCTGAAGGGCTTTCTTTGTGCAGGCCATTATGTAAAGTTATCAGCGGGAGCAACATTGATTACTTGGTTGCGTAAATGTATCATTTACTTATTTCATCTGATTCCTTCTGATCATCTGATTTCATTCATGCCCCGAACAGGACATCTGAATTCCAATCAGAAGACCAGAGAGACTTTACTCCCAGTTTTAAAGACAGTGACCGTGACCGCATTCCCAAGACAAACAGACTGCTATCGACACTCGGGATGACGCACAGGATCAGTTCATGTTATAGGAGGCTCGGCAAGTACAATGGCACACAGCATCCCGCTCAAAGAGAACAGGATGCCTTTTCCCTGGAACGCTGCCATAGCTCTGTGTATTGTGATCATATCAAGTGTTGAACTTTCCCCTCTTGTACTTTCGAAGCTCCAAATAAGTCATACCTCGAGTTTGTACAGTCGCTCATTATGTGCAGTGCAGATTCTTGTGGCACGAAGCTTCTGATGAAAGGTTAGGAAATCTTTAGCAGTTCAAGGAAACACTTACTTGTCACCTTTTTTATTCTTCCCTTTGGGTTTGGTGGAGAGGTTGTTGGTTTTGCTCACATACATGCTGTTGGAGCCATATCGTATGTGGTGGCTACAAGACTCACCACACAGTATCCTATTCTAACTCATTCTCTCCTAGGACTTCAAACCTGTGGAACTTTAACCTTCCGTTCCTCCTATAGTTTACAGGCTTTTCAAACCAAGCTTCACATAACCACTACTTCTCAATCTGTAATAGGGAAGACTGAAGGGTTGTTATTCTGGACAGATGAGGTCCCGTGAACTAAAGAAAGACAGACTTGCATTTCTATAGCACCTTTCACAACAACAGGACAACCCAAAGCACTTTACAGCCAATGAAATATTTTTGAGTTGCAGTCACTGTTACAATGTAGGAAATGCAGCAACCAATTTGCGCACAGCAAGCTTCCACAAACAGCAATGGGATAATGACCAGATAATAACTTTTATTTATATAGCGCCTTTAACATAGTAAAACGTCCCAAGGCGCTTCACAACAGTGTTACAGTCAAACATAAATTTGACACCGAGCCACAGAAGAAATTAAGGTAGATGATCAAAAGCTTGTTTAATGAGGTAGGTTTTAACGAGCGTCTTAAAGGAGAAAAGAGAGGTAGAGAGGCGGAGAGGTTTAGGGAGGGAGTTCTAGAGCTTAGGGCCCAGGCAGCTGAAGGCATGGCCACCGATGGTTGAGCAGTTATGAGCTCCTCCCAGCGTCACAATGCGGATTTCGCCCACTACGGGGCACAACGGACATGATCTTCTCCGTGCGACAAATCCAAGAAAAATATAGGGAGCAGCATCAACCTCTGTACATGACTTTCTTTGACCTCACAAAGGCCTTTGACTCTCAACCGTGAGGGATTATGGAGTGTCCTTCTCAAATTCGGCTGTCATCAAAAATTCGTCACCATCCTCCGCCTACTTCACGATGACATGCAAGCCGTGATTCTAATCAACAGATTCACCACGGACACAATACACGTGCAAACCAGGGTCAAGCAAGGCTGTGTCATTGGAACCAATGTCCTTTGGGGGAGTGTTTGCTAGTGCTGTTGGGGAGGAGTTAAACTAATATGGCAGGGGGATGGGAACCAATGCAGGGAGACAGAGGGAAACAAAATGGAGACAAAAGCAAAAGATCGAAAGGAGATGAGTAAAAGTGGAGGGCAGAGAAACCCAAGGCAAAAAACAAAAAGGGCCACTGTACAGCAAAATTTTAAAGGGTCAAAGTGTAATAAAAAGGCAAGCATGAAAGCTCGGTGCCTCAATGCAAGGAGTATTCGGAAACCAGGAGAGGGCTCTGAGCTAGTTAGAGTGGGTGAGAGCTCAGATGAATAGGACCCCAAGAAAGAATGCAAAAGGCAGGAGGCAACAGAGCATAGTAGCACTGGGGTAAGTGTAAACCACAAGGTGATAGGAAGGGACAATTATATGTATGAATATTAAGGGGCTGCAGGAGGGGTCAAAACTAAAAATCATGATTTAAAAACTAGTATTAAAACACTCTACCTAAACGCACGCAGCATTCGAAATAAAGTAAATGAGTTGACGGCACAAATCATTACAAATGGGTATGATTTTGTGGCCATTACAGAAACGTGGCTGCAGGGTGGCCAAGACTGGGAATTAAACATACAGGGGTATCTGACAATTTGGAAAGATAGACAAGAAGGGAAAGGAGGTGGGGTAGCTCTGTTAATAATGGATGATATCAGGGCAGTTGTGAGAGACGATATTGGCTCTAATGAACAAAATGTTGAATCATTGTGGGTGGAGATTAGAGATAGTAAGGGGAAAAAGTCACTGGTGGGTGTAGTTTATAGGCCTCCAAATAATAACTTCATGGTGGGGCGGGCAATAATCAAGGGAATAATGGAGGCATATGAAAAAGGAACGGCAGTAATCATGGGGGATTTTAACCTACATATTGATTGGTCAAATCAAATCGCATGGGGTAGCCTTGAGGAGGAATTCATAGAATGCATACGGGATTGTTTCTTAAAACAGTATGTTACAGAACCTACAAGGTAGCAAGCTATCTTAGATCTGGTCCTGTGTAACGAGACAGGAATAATAAATGATCTCCTAGTAAAAGATCCTCTCGGAATGAGTGATCACAGTATGGTTGAATTTGTAATACAGATTGAGGGTGAGGAAGTAGTGTCTCAAACGAGCGTACTATGCTTAAACAAAGGGGACTACAGTGGGATGAGGGCAGAGTTGGTTAAAGTAGACTGGAAATACAGAGTAAACGGTGGCACAATTGAGGAACAGTGGAGGACTTTTAAGGAGCTCATTCATAGTGTTCAACAAAATTATATTCCAGTGAAAAAGAAGGGCGGTAAGAGAAGGGATAACCAGCCGTGGATAACCAAGGAAATAAAGGAGAGTATCAAATTAAAAACCAATGCGTATAAGGTGGCCAAGGTTAGTGGGAAACTAGAAGATTGGGAAAATTTTAAAAGACAGCAAAGAATGACTAAGAAAGCAATAAAGAAAGGAAAGATAGATTACGAAAATAAACTTGCGCAAAACATAAAAACAGATAGTAAAAGCTTTTACAGATATATAAAACGGAAAAGAGTGACTAAAGTAAATGTTGGTCCCTTAGAAGATGAGAAGGGGGATTAAATAATGGGAAATGTGGAAATGGCTGAGACCTTAAACAATTATTTTGCTTCGGTCTTCACAGTGGAAGACACAAAAACCATGCCAGAAATTGCTGGTCACCGGAATGTGGGAAGGGAGGACCTTGAGATGATCACTATCACTAGGGGGGTAGTGCTGGACAGGCTAATGGGACTCAAGGTAGACAAGTCCCCTGGTCCTGATGGAATGCATCCAAGGATATTAAAAGAGATGGCGGAAGTTATAGCAGATGCATTCGTTATAATCTACCAAAATTCTCTGGACTCTGGGGAGGTACCAGCGGATTGGAAAGCAGCTAATGTAACGCTTCTGTTTAAAAAAAGGGGCAGACAAAAGGCAGGTAACTATAGGCCGGTTAGTTTAACATCTGTAGTGGGGAAAATGCTTGATGCTATCATTAAGGAAGAAATAGCGGGACAACTAGATAGGAATAGTGCAATCAAGCAGACGCAACATGGATTCATGAAGGGGAAATCATGTTTAACTAATTTACTAGAATTCTTTGAGGATATAACAAGCATGGTGGATAGAGGTGTACCGATGGATGTGGTGTATTTAGATTTCCAAAAGGCATTCGATAAGGTGCCACACAAAAGGTTACTGCAGAAGATAGAGGTACGCGGAGTCAGAGGAAATGTATTAGCATGGATCGAGAATTGGCTGGCTAACAGAAAGCAGAGAGTCAGGATAAATGGGTCCTTTTCGGGTTGGAAATCGGTGGTTAGTGGTGTGCCACAGGGATCGGTGCTGGGACCACAACATGCTGCGGTGCAGAGGGACCTGGGGGTCCTTGTGCATGAATTCCAAAAAGTTCATTTGCAGGTATAATCAGGAAGGAAATGGAATATTGGCATTCATTGCGAGAGGGATGGTGTACAAAAGCGGGGAGGTCCTGCTGCAACTGTATAGGGTATTGGTGGGGCCGCACCTGGAGTGCTGCGTGCAGTTTTGGTCACCTTACTTAAGGAAGGATATACTTGCTTTGGAGGGGGTACAGAGACGATTCACTAGGCTGATTCTGGAGATGAGGGGGTTACCTTATGATGATAGATTGAGTGGACTGGGTCTTTACTCGTTGGAGTTCAGAAGGATGAGGGGTGATCTTATAGAAACATTTAAAATAATGAAAGGGATAGACAAGATAGAGGCAGAGAGATTGTTCCCACTGGTCGGGGAGACTGGAACTAGGGGGCACAGCCTCAAAATATGGGGGAGCCAATTTAAAACAGAGTTGAGAAGGAATGTCTTCTCCCAGAGGGTTGTGAATCTGTGGAATTCTCTGCCCAAGGAAGCAGTTGAGGCTAGCTCATTGAATGTATTCAAATCACAGATAGATAGATTTTTAACCAATAAGGGAATTAAGGGTTACGGGGAGCGGGCGGGTAAGTGGAGCTGAGTCCACGGCCAGATCAGCCATGATCTTGTTGAATGGCGGAGCAGGCTCGAGGGGCTAGATGGCCTACTCCTGTTCCTAAATCTTATGTTCTTATGTTCTTATGTTCAAGAGGCCAGAATTTGAGGAGCGCAGACATCTTGTGGGATTGTGAGGCTGCAAAAGATTACATCGGTAGGGAGGGACAAGTCCATGGAGGGATTTGTAAACAAGAATGAGAATTTTGAAATCGAGGCGTTGTTTAACTGGGAGCCAATGTAGGTCAGAAAGCACAGGGGTGATGGGTGAGCGGGACTTGGTGCGAGTTAGGACACGGGCTGCTGAGTTTTGGATGACCTCAAGTTTACATAGGGTAGAATGTGGAAGGCCGGCCAGGAGTGAGTTGGAGTAGTCAAGTCTAGAGGTAACAAAGGCATGGATGAGGGTTTCAGCAGCAGAAGAGCTGAGGCAAGGGTGGAGGTGTGCAATATTACTAAGGTGGAAAAAGGCGGTTTTAGTTATGTTAATATGTTTTAGATAATCTGTTTTAGTGATGTTGATTGAGGGATAAATATTAGCTAGGACACCTGGGATAACTCCCCTGTTCTTCTTCGAAAAAGTGCCATGGGATCTTTTATCTGAGAGGGCAGACGGGGTCTCGGTTTAACGTCTCATCTGAAAGACAGCATCTCCAATAGTGCAGCACTCCCTCCGCACTGCACTGGAGTGTCAGCCTGGATTTATGTGCTCAAGTTCCTGGAGTGGGACTTGAACCCACAACCTTCTGACTCAGAGGTGAGGCTGCTACCAACAGGAGCATGGCTGACAACAGGCCGTCTTCATAGGAACCTAGCTCCTATACTGTCCTACACTTGTTAACATTGGCAATGTCTTACACTATGAGCTTTGGCCTTTCATTTAGGTTTCTCAATTTAAAATCCACCTCTCTCGACCCTTCCACTGCCTTCACGCTTCTTGTCCAACATTCAGTATTGGATGAGCAGAAATTAAATATTGGGGAGACCGAAGTCATTGTCTTTGATCCCCGCCATTGTCTGAGGCTGAACCAGACCTTGATGAATATTTGACCCCGAGCTGATCTTCCGACATCATATCCTATCCCTCATCAAGACCACCTAGTTCCACCTCCGTAACATCACCTGGCTCAGCCCATCAACTGTTGTTAGCTGAAGAGATCCAAGTAAGGGGGCGTTAGCTCCCAGCATGTACCTGTGTGTCCAACTGGAATCGTTTTATCATTGATTACAAGTCTGCCCATTTACAAAGCTGTTTGTAAGCCACATCCTATCTCCACTGACATCGAATCATGGAATCATAGAACAGTACAGCACAGGAGGAGGCCACTCGGCCCATCGAGACTGCGCCAGTTATTTCGAAGAGCAATCCAGTTAGTCCCATTCCCTGCTCTTTCACCATATCCCAGCAATTTTTTCTCCTTCAAGTATTTATCCAATTCCCTTTTGAAGGCTACTACTGAATGGCAGTGCATAACAAATCCTAACCACTCACTGCATAAAAAAAAACCTTTCCTCATGTTGCCTCTGGTTCTTTTGCCAATCATCTTAAATCTGTCCCCTCTCATTATCGACCAGCCATTGGAAACAGTTTCTGTTTATTTGCTGTATCTAAACCTTTCATGATTTTAAACACCGCTATCAAATCTCCTTAGCCTTCTCTGTTCCAAGAACAACCTTTTATTAATATAATAAAATATAATAATAAATAATCTCTGCAGGTATCACTCAATCCCTTCTCCCTCCTGAACCACATCCAATTGTCCTTTGACCCCATTACATTATCCACTTCAATGTCCTTTGCTGCTAACTCATTCCACGACTCAGTTACCCGTTGAAATGTCCTGCCTGACTTTTCCTTTCCTCCGAACTCCCACATTTGTAAACTCCCATTCTCTGGTATTCGAAACCTTCACCAGAGTCAATAATTTCCCCAGTTCAACTTTGTAAATTCCTTTCACAATCTTAAAGCCTCCAATTAGGCTGCCCAAAGTCTGTTTTTTTAAACCCCCCAAAGAAAATGGTCGAGAAATGAGTCTCGGGTGTTGGCGTAAAGCGGGTATTATCAGATCGGGTTGACTGCACAGGAACTGAATCTCAGGCGCTGCGTATAATGGGCAGCCAAAACGATAACGCCCGGTTTTGCGCCACCGGCCGGGATGAATGTCTAGGCCTCGGTTTCTGAATTTGTTGGATTTTTCACGAGAAACAAAGGAAGTTCTATCCTTAGCATCTGGGGCACTTTGCCACGGTGGACATTAAAATAAATACATTCACTCTCCATTAGTAATTCTTAAATCTGCATGCCACAGGCCAATTTTAACACACAAATCATATTCGGAATGATCACATTGCCAACGGCCACACAATGCACACGAACAAGGAGGTTATTTTTGGGTATTTAAAAGCAAAATTGGATCTTAAAATCTTTGAGCTCTAGCAAAACATTTTTACAAGTCATTTCCTGTACACTGTCAACCTTTAAAAAAGTTGAAACGAAACATTCCCATTGTAGGTTCTGGTCTAATCTTGGGCTACGTTCAGAAATGTTTGGAGAGTGTCATTTTTCATCACAATTACACACTGTAGTCACCAGCAATCATCATGAAATACAATCGCCAACTAACTGCAGAAAGTATTTGTAACCATTTAGAGAAATCTTTTCTCTGCAGCTCTCCCTTAGAACTTCAGAGATTCATTTTATGCTCTGCTCCATTTCGAGTTACAAGGTATTAAAGTATATACAGGCCATTCAGCCCAACAGGTCCATGCTGGTTTGTGCAACACACGAGCCTCCTCCCACCCCTACTTCATCTCACTCCATCAACATAACCCTCTATTCCTTTTTCCCCTCATGTGCTTATCTAGCTTCCCCTTAAATGCCTCTATGCTATTTGCCTCAACTACTAGAATCATAGAATGGTTACAGCACAGAAGGCGGCCATTCAGCCTGTTAAGCCCGTGCCGGCTCTCTGCAAGAGCACTTCAGCCAGTCCCACTCCCCCTGCCCTTTCCCCATAGCCCTGCAAATTTTTTTCCTTCAGGTACTTATCCAATTCCCTTTTGAAAGTCACGATTGAATCAATTTGCACACAAGCAAGCTCCCACAAATAGCAGTGTGACAATGACCAGATAATCTGTTTTAGTGATGTTGATTGAGGGATAAATATTGGCCGGGACACCAGGGAGAACTCCCCTGCTCTTCTTAAAAATAGTGCCATGGGATCTTTTACGTCCACCTGAGAGAGCAGACGGGGCCTCAGTTTAACATCTCATCCAAAAGACGGCACCTCCGACAGTGCGGTGCTCCCTCAGCACTGCACTGGGAGTGTCAGCCTAGATTTATGTGCTCAAGTCCCTGGAGTGGGACTTGAACCCACAACCTTCTGACTCAGGCAAGGGTGCTACCCACTGAGTCACGGCTGACACATGTAAAGGAAGGAGAAAGCACGAGTTGCCAGTGAATGACTATGGAAGTGTTTAGTTTTTCACATTGTTTCCCCCAAAGTCTTGTCTATCTGGGGCTGGGCCTCCTGGGCTCCATGAGAATGTCTTGATGAAAATTCTGCATTTTCCATTTTTTCTGTATTTGTTGATTAACGAGCTGATTGGTGCTCAATAGGACAAGGTTTCAAACTGGCGTCGCTGGACCCTAAGGGAATAGCAGGGAGTCCCCACGGTCACCAGACTTGTCAACCGACTGGCACATTGTCTCTGTTGCTGTCTACTAATCAAAAGCTGGCGTCGTCTTTTGGCAGGTGGGACAGGGATGTGTGAACTTCTAAATCCAGCTCGTGCTTCTCCAAGGTGCTACTTGAATCGCGGCAGTATGTGAAACGGCTGGCTGTTGCATTCCTATACAAGCCTCATGGGAGCTAGGTCCGGAGATAGAAACATAAAAGCATAGAAATTTACAGCGCAGAAGGAGGCCATTTCGGCCCATCGTGTCCGCGCCGGCCGACAAAGAACCGCACGGCCCTCGGTCAGCAGCCCTGAAGGTTACATGTAAACCTATAAACCCATGAACAATGGCGGAAAGGTAAAGAGCACCCGGCCCAACCAGACCGCCTCACACAACTGCGACACCCCTTACACCGAAACATTCTACATTCCACCCCAACCGGAGCCATGTGATCTCCTGGGAGAGGCAAAAACCAGATAAAAATCCAGGCCAATTTAGGGGGAAAAAAAAATCTGGGAAAATTCCTCTCCGACACATCCAGGCGATCGAATCTAGTCCAGGAGATCACGCTGGCCGTATTCGATTCCCTGAAATACATACCATCGTATCTGCGCCAGCTAACAAGAGGTTATGATGTCTAATCCCACTTACTAGCTCTAGGTCCATAACTCTGCAGGTTATGGCACTTCAAGTGCACATCCAAGCACCTTTGATGCAGCTGTTTGGGCGGCCTGGCTCTGTATCCCCACAGCCACTTGTGGAGGGAGGAGTCTGACGGATGGGCTTGAATGTGGTGCCATCCTGAGGGAAACCAGCACCATACATGCCCATTCCGGCTACGCCACTGGGAGTGGGCATCGTCTCCACACGGCCACTGATCTGCAGGAAAGCAGACCTAATGGTTACCAGTGAGATCAGTGAAGCCCCATGAGATACTTGTTTGAAAACCAACCCCAAAGGCTTGGAGACCAGAAGAGACGGCCCTCTTCAAATCGGGTGCTGCAAGCCTCTCTAGCAGCATCCACGGAAGCAGCACAGACTGACCTTACGACCACTGTTAGAAGGTGGGGGCCATGAATTCCAGGGTGAACTGCTGTGCAAAGCCATCCAGCATGCGATTGCACAAATAGGCAGCGGACTCCTCCACTCAATCCAACAACTGCAGCTCACGGTCAGACACGGCGCCTGGGTCTGATGCTCTGCAAGCATCCTTTAAAAAACAGGCTGCTTAGTCTCCTCAGCGGTGGTCTATCCTTACTCTTGCATCTTCTTCTTCATGCTCCACCACCGGCTGCTCCTGCTCTCTGATTCTCTTATGTGTCACTCCCCTCTAGTTCAGTCTTAATTCCCCTGGGATGGATGTCTCCAGAGTGGTGCTTGCAAGGGCGAGTGCCAGCACATGCTCTAAGGGTGTTGAGAAAGAAAGACTTGCATTTATATAGCGCCTTTCACGACCACTGGATGTCCCAAAGCACTTTACAGCCAATGAAGTACTTTTGGAGTGTAGTCACTGTTGTAATGTGGGAAACGCGGCAGCCAACTTGTGCACAGCAAGCACCCACAAACAGCAATGATAATGACCAGTTCTGCTGGTGCCTGGTTTTGCTTCGCCTGGCACATCTAGAGTAGGAAACAAAATGAAATTGCATTTATATAGCGCCTTTCACAACCTCAGGATGTCCCAACGCACTTTACAGCCAATGAAATACTTTCTGAAGTGTAGTCACTGTTGTAATGTGGGAAATGCGGCAGGCAATTTGTGCACAAGCAAGCTCCCACACACAGCTCTGTGATAATCTGTTTTATTTTTAGTACTGTTGGTCAAGAAAGAAGAAAGACTTGCATTGATACAGTGCCTTTCACGAACACTGGACATCTCAACCAATGAGGTACTTTTGGAGTGTAGTCACTGTTGTAATGTGGGATATGCGGGTGCCAATTTACGCACAGCAAGCTCCCATAAACAGCAATGTGACAATGACCAGATAATCTGTTTTAGTGATGTTAATTGAGGAATAAATATTGACTGGGACACTGGGGATAACTCCCCTGCTCTTCTTTGAAAGAGTGTCTTGGGATCCTTTATGTCCGTCCACCTGAGAGAGCAGACGGGGCCTCGGTTTAACATCTCATCCGAAAGACGGCACCTCCGACAGTGCAGTGCTCCCTCAGCACCGCACTGGAGTGTCAGCCTGGATTTTTTGTGCTCAGGTCTCCGGAGTGGGACCTGAAACCACAACCTTCTGACTCAGAGGCGAGGGTGCTACCCACTGAGCCACGGCTGACACTGTGCCTCTGGCGAGGATGAGGGGTGAGAAGTGGTTGCTGAGAAGCAGAGGGAGGCCCTCAAGGAGTGACCAGTTCAGGCTAGTCAAGGGGAGCGAGCCACAGCTTCCAAGTACTAAGCATGTCTGACATTCCCCTCCCACTGTGGTGATATGTTTGAATGGCCCATGGTCAAGACTCAGAAGGCAGCACAGTACCCTTTACACACCAGCCAATGTGTCAGGCAAGACTCTGGAGAGTTTGCCCTGTAACCCCTATTGACCTCAAGTTTACTACAGCTCTTTGAAGCCACACCATAACGCTGCCTGAATGTTGAGGCCACTTACTCTCCACTTTTTAAACCTTGCAGCAGCGGTACCTCTGGTTTAACCAGTCAGGAGCTTAATCATGGCACTGATGCACCCCAGAGTGTTTGCAGTTGATCTTCAGGAGTGGACCAGCATTTGCAGGGGGTCCCCGGAGTGTGTCAGTAATTACAGGGGATCCCCGGGAGCGTGTCAGTAGTTACAGGAGGTCCCCGGGAGTGTGTCTGTAATATTACAGGGGGTCCCAGGGAGTGTGTCAGTATTTACAGGGGGTCCCCGGGAGTGTATCAGTATTTACAGGTGGGTCCCCGGGAGTGTGTCAGTATTTACAGTGGGTTCCCCAGGAGTGTGTCAGTATTTACAGGGGGTCCCTGGGAGAGTGTCAGTATTTACAAGGAGTCCCCGGGAGTGTGTCAGTATTTACAGGGTGTCCCCGCGAGTGTGCAGTATTTACAGGGGGTCCTCGGGAGTGTGTCAATATTTAAAGGGGAAGCCAGGGAGTGTTAGTAGTTACAGGGGGTCCCAGGGAGTGTCTCGGTATTTATAGGGCATACCCAGGGAGTGTGTCAGTATTTACAGGAGGTCCCCGGGAGTGTCCCAGTATTTACAGGGGGTCCCCGGGAGTGTCTCAGTATTTACAGGGGGTCCCCGGGGAGTGTGTCAGTATTTACAGGGTGTCCCCGGGGAGTGTGTCAGTATTTACAGGGTGTCCCCGGGAATGTCAGTATTTACAGGGGGTCCCCTGGAGTGTCAGTATTTACAGGGGTCCCTGGGAGTGTCAGTATTTACAGGGGGTCCGTGGGAGTGTGTCAGTATTTACAGGGGGTCCCTGGGAGAGTGTCAATATTTACAGGGGGTGCCTGGGAGAGTGTCAGTATTTACAGGGGGTCCCTGGAGTTTGCCTGTATTTACAAGGAGTCCCCGGGAGTGTGTCAGTATTTACAGGGTGTCCCCGGGAGTGTGTCAGTATTTACAGGGTGTCCCCGGGAGTGTGTGTCAGTATTTACAGGTGGGTCCCCGGGAGTGTGTGTCAGTATTTACAGGGAGTGTGTCAGTATTTACAGTGGGTTCCCCAGGAGTGTGTCAGTATTTACAGGGGGTCCCTGGGAGAGTGTCAGTATTTCCAGGGGGTCTCCGGGAGTGTGTGTCAGTATTTACAGGGAGTGTGTCAGTATTTACAGTGGGTTCCCCAGGAGTGTGTCAGTATTTACAGGGGGTCCCTGGGAGAGTGTCAGTATTTACAGGGGGTCTGTGGGAGTGTGTCAGTATTTACAGGGGGTCCCTGGGAGAGTGTCAGTATTTACAGGGGGTCCCTGGGAGAGTGTCAGTATTTACAGGGGATCCCTGGGAGAGTGTCAGTATTTACAGGGGGTCCCTGGGAGAGTGTCAGTATTTACAGGGGGTCTCTGGGAGAGTCAGTATTTACAGGGGGTCCCTGGGAGAGTGTCAGTATTTACAGGGGGTCCCTGGAGTTTGCCTGTATTTACAAGGAGTCCCCGGGAGTGTGTCAGTTTTTACAGGGTGTCCCCGGGAGTGTGTCAGTATTTACAGGGCATCCCCGGGGAGTGTGTCAGTATTTACAGGAGGTCCCCGGGAGTGTCTCAGTATTTACATGGGGTCCCCGGGAGTGTCTCAGTATTTACATGGGGTCCCCGGGGAGTGTGTCAGTATCTACAGGGGGTCCCCGGGAATGTGGTCAGTATTTACAGGGGGTCCCCGGGGAGTGTGTCAGTATTTACAGGGAGTCCCCGGGGAGTGTGTCAGTTTTTACAGGGAGTCCCCGGGGAGTGTGTCAGTATTTACAGGGGGGTCCCCTGGAGTGTCAGTATTTACAGGGGGTCCCCAGGGAGTGTGTTAACATTTACAGGGGGGTTCCCGAGGAGTGTGTCAGTATTTACAGAGGGCCCTGGGAGTGTCTCAGTATTTCCAGGAGGTCCCCGGGAGGGCGTCAGTATCTACAGGGGATGGCAGCACACAAGAGTTTTGAAAAGCACTGGTTTTAAAAAGGAAATTGATGAAGCCAATGGGAGTGCTGGCACACTGTCCCATTTGGATGATAACCTACTCATCTACCACCTATGATAGCTGGCTCACCGATAGATCTATGGGGCACTGTTGTGAACATGGCTGTCAAAAGTAAAATCCTATGAAAATAGACGCTTCCAGACGTTCCACATTTTTGTAGTCTGTAACCATGGGCTTAGTGTCCAAACATTAAGAATGCTGGTATTGCAGCGATGATTGGAATCTTTCTCCGGTACAGTTGCATTTACTTCCCTAAATTGTTCTGGAACAGATGAAACTTTATGATTGATTTCCCCTTAAAAATGTTTGCACTGTAAAGTCCTGGCAATTCCACTCTTTAGTTGGATTCTCAGAGAAGCAGAACGCCAGTTTGAGGCAATTCGCCCTTCAATGCTCTCTCTTCCTGCAGTGAATAGCCTGCTTTCGACATGCCATTGTTATCCAGTAGTGTGGCTAAAACTGCCCTCTCCCGATAAACCAACTTGTCATGTATCTTACATTATTATATATAACTGTATCCTAACATGCTATACATGACTGTAATAAGATATGACCTGTAACCACCAGCATACCTTACCACCAGGTGTGCACTTGCAAGAGACAGGTAAAAAAGGACAGGTCTCAGGTAAGTGCAGCATTCCAGAGCTGTCAAATAAAGGTGCAGGTCCAGAGTGACCTTGACTTCACTACATGCCTCATGTGAATCTGTACTGAGGGGACAGGACTTTACAGTGGCGACGAGTTACGGGATTACAGAATCCACAGAATGGCGAACAGCGGATCAGATGAAAAGTACAATGCGGGAGACAATTGGGAGGACTTTATAGAAAGGCTCCAGCAAAGCTTTGTAACCAAAGACTGGTTAGGCGACGATTAGGCAGACAAGAGAAGAGCCCATCTCTTGACCAGCTGTGGCTCGAAAACATACGCTTTAATGAAGGATCTGTTGGCACCCGAGAAACCAGCAAGCAAGTTGTTTGAAGAATTGAGCACACTGGTAAGAGACCACCTGAAGCCAGCGAGCAGTCTACACATGGCCAGAAACAAGTTCTACAACTACAGACGCTGTGGGGGCCAGAGCATACCCGACTTTGTGGCGGAATTTCGGAGGTTGGCTAGTTTATGAGAGTTCTCCAATGAACTGAGGAGAGAAATGCTGAGAGACTTTTTCATTGAAGGAATAGGCCACGCAGGCATATTCCGAAAGCTCATACAGACCAAGAACCTGACCTTAGAGACAGCAGCACTGGTTGCCCAGACATTCTTGGTACGGGAAGAAGAAACGAGGTTGATTTACAATGCAGGTATGACAACTAACGAAATATCGGAACAAGAAGTTCACAGCACTAAACAAGCTGCTACCCCCACACACAGACAAAACTGGGAGAACAGGCTCTCGACAGCAGGCAGAAACCATCAAGGGCCACAGGAACGGCCGTTCACACCTCATCAACCCACAATGCGAGCAATCAACTACAAACTGAGAGAAGCTCAAGAGAGATCAGCCAGACGCAGCTAATTCTTTGGGAACACTTTAAACAATGGAACAGGTCTGTGCTGGAGGTGTGGGGGTGGGCACTCATCAAGGGGATGTTGATTTCAGCAGGCTGTTTGCAGAAATTGTGAATATACAGGGCATTTGGCCCGTATGTGCAAAAAAACGGCAGCTCGGCTGGTATACGAATCGGATGGGTCGAAAAGCGGACCAGAAGACGGTGGGGACAGTACCCGGGACACCGATGTACAGTAGGTCAACACGATCAATGACCGCTGCTCCTACAACAGGACGCCTCCTATAATGATGAGGGTCCTACTCAATGGGATATCTGTCAACATGGAGCTGGATACGGGAGCGAGTCAATCTCTCATGGGCGCTCAACAATTTGAACAACTGTGGCCGCATAAAAGAGTCAGACCAAAACTCACAAGGGTCGACACCAAACTAAGGACCTATACCAAAGAAATCGTCCCAGTCCTCGGCAGCGCCATGCTCTCTGTCACACACAAAGGGACAGTGAACTGACTTCCCCTGTGGATTGTCCCCGGAGACCCCCCCAGCACTGCTGGGGAGAAGCTGGCTGGCAAAACTAAACTGGAAATGGGATGATGTCCATGCCATGTCATTAGAGGAACGGACCTCCTGCTCAACAGTTATAAACCGATTTGAACATCTCTTTCAGCCAGGTGTGGGCACTTTCAAAGGGGCCAAAGTCAAAATCTACATCACACAGAATGCTAGACCGGTCCATCACAAGGCCAGAGCTGTACCCTATGTGATGAGGGAAAAGATTGAACACGAACTCGATAGGCTTCTGCGGGAAGGCATTATATCACCTGTGGAATTTAGCGACTGGGCAAGTCCCATCGTCCCAGTCATGAAGCCTGATGGATCCGTACGAATCTGTGGGGACTACAAATCTACCATAAACAGAGTCTCCCGACAGGACCAGTACCCACTGCCCAGAGTGGAGGACTTATTTGCCACATTGGCTGGAGGTAAACTTTTCTCAAAATTAGACCTCACATCTGCGTATATGACGCAAGAATTGACCGAGGAATCCAAGCTACTCACCACCATCAACACACATCGAGGCCTTTTCATGTACAATCGATGCCCATTCGGCATCAGGTCGGCAGCTGCCATATTCCAGCGCAACATGGAGAGTCTGCTCAAGTCCATCCTGGGGACGGTTGTATTTCAAGACGACATACTTATCACGGGCAGGGACACCGACTCCCATCTCTGTAATTTGGAGGAAGTACTAAAGCGGTTGGATCGGGTAGGCCTACGAGTCAAGAAATCCAAGTGCCTGTTTCTCGCACCAGAGGTTGAATTTTTGGGCAGAAGGATTGCCGCTGATGGAATCCGCCCAACAGAGTCCAAAACTGAAGCAATTCACCTGGCACCCAGGCCCCGGAATGTCTCAGAACTGCGCGCCTTTCTCGGGCTACTCAATTACTTTGGGAACTTTATGCAGAACTTCAGCACGCTGCTGGAGCCTCTCCATGTGCTACTCAGGAAGGGGTGCGATTGGTTTTGGGGGGACGCCCAGGAACGCGCCTTCAATAAGGCACGCAACCTTCTGTGTTTCAACAGTGCTTTGACTTTCTTTGACCCAGGTAAAAAGCTAATTCTCAAATGCGATGCGTCAGCGTATGGGGTCAGGTGCGTTTTGCAACATGTCAATAGTGCGGGCAAATTACAACCTATAGCTTATGCCTCCAGGTCACTTTCGCGGGCGGAGCGCGGGTACGGAATGGTAGAGAAGGAGGCGCTCGCATGCGTGTACGGTGTCAAAAAGATGCACCAATACCTTTTCGGGGCCAAGTTCGTGTTAGAAACCGACCACAAGCCCCTCACGTCCCTCCTATCCGAGAGCAAGGCAATAAACGCCAACGCCTCAGCGCGAATTCAACAGTGGGCACTCATGCTGGCGTCCTACGACTATACCATAAGGCACAGACCAGGCACAGACAACTGTGCTGACGCGCTCAGCAGGCTACCCCTGGCAACCACGGAAGAGTCTGACGAACAGGACTGAGAGATAGTCATGGCAATCAATGCCTTTGAGTCCACAGGTTCACCCATGACGGCTCGCCAAATCAGAGCCTGGACGGCCAGCGACCCCACGTTATCCTTAGTAAAAAGATGTGTCCTAACCGGTGGCTGGGCAGAGGCTCGCGATGCCTGCCCCGAGGAATTAAAACCCTTTCACAGGCGCATGCATGAGCTATCACTACAAGCAGACTGCCTGATGTGGGGCAGCCGAGTAGTCATGCCTCTGCGAGGCAGAGAGGCATTTGTCCGGGAGCTCCACTGCGAGCACCCGGGGATTGTTCTCATGAAGGACATAGCCAGATCCCACGTCTGGTGGCCTGGTATTGACGCGGACTTGGAGCTCTGCGTCCGAAGGTGCACCATTTGTGCCCAACTCAGCAATGCCCCCAGGGAGGCTCCACTGAGCCCCTGGCCTACCAAACCGTGGTCGCGGGTGCACGTAGACTATGCGGGCCCATTCATGGGCAAAATGTTCCTCGTAGTTGTAGATGCATTTTCAAAGTGGATCGAATGCACCATTTTAAACTCGAGCACAACCTCCACTACTGTGGAGAGCCTCGCAACCATGTTTGCACTGCACGGAATCCCTGACATATCGGTCAGTGACAATGGTCCGTGCTTCACCAGCGCAGAATTCCAAGACTTTATAATTGACCATGGCATAAATCACGTCAAGACGGCACCGTTCAAGCCGGCCTCCAACGGCCAGGCGGAGAGAGCAGTGCAAATCATTAAACAAGGCATGCTTAAAATCCAAGGTCCCACGCTGCAGGGTCGCCTGTCGCGACTGCTGCTGGCATACAGATCTCGTCCGCACTCACTGACTGGGATCCCCCCCCCCCGCGCAACTGTTGATAAAAAGGACTTTAAAAACAAGACTCTCATTAATCCTCCCAAACATGCATGAAATCGTTGAGGCAAAGCGCCATAAGCTGACTGAGTACCATGACAGAAATTCGAGGGGGAGATGGAATGAGATAGGGGACAAAGTGTTTGTACTAAACTATGGCAGGGGTCCCAAATGGCTTGCAGGGACAGTAATGGGCAAGGAAGGAAACAGGCTACTGGTAGTACAAATGGACAATGGCAAAACCTGCCGGAGGCATGTAGACCAAGTCAAAAGCAGATTTACCAACAACACTGAGGAACCAGAGGCAGCCTACAATATGGAACTCGCACCACACCTGCTGGACAGACAGAGGGAACAACCTGAGGAAAGGGCAATCCCAACAGACAGCCCAGGCGAGTCAACAACAATCACACCAATCGAAACTGACAGCCCAGGCGAGATACCAGCAACCACACCCAAAGAAAAACAGACACCAAGGCAAACAACTGAACCACAACTCAGACGCTCCACGCGAGAGCGTAGACCACCTGAGAGACTGAACCTATGAAGACAATAAGACCTTGGGGGAGGGTGATGTCATGTATCTTACATTATTATATATAACTGTATCCCAACATGCTATACATGACTGTAATAAGATATGACCTGTAACCACCAGCATACCTTGCCACCAGGGGTGCACTTGCAAGAGACGGGTATATAAGGACAGGTCTCAGGCAAGTGCAGCATTCCAGAGCTGTGAAATAAAGGTGCAGGTCCAGAGTGACCTTGACTTCACTACATGCCTCGTGTAAATCTGTACTGAGGGGACAGGACTTTACACAACTTTGTGTGTTTCTGAAGACACTGCTGCTTAAGAGCCTGACTGCTGTCGAGACAACTGGGGGCAAGTTCACTTCGATCTCCCTCCCTCACTCAATTTACATAGATCGGGGTGCAAAGTAAGTTGCAGACCACTGCCCTCCTGGAGAGGCCAGTTAAGTCAGTATTTCAGTTCATAGCTTCCATTTTATTCCTATTAATTGTCCCATTCTCTAAGTTGTGAAAGCAAGAGTACAGTCACCATTCGTTGCAGCAACGCAAACATTTCAGGTCCCATCTACGCTGGAGTTCCAGCCACCATCTTGGTTGGGGTCCCGAGGTGGAGAGTTGGGAGCTCCCATCTGTGATGTACAAAGAGAGAAAGACTTGTATTTGAGCTTTTCACGGCCTCAGGACATCCCAAAGCGCTTGACAGCCAACAAAGTACTTTTTGAAGTACAGTAACTAAGAAACGCAGCAGCCAATTTATGCACAGCAAGCTCCCACAAAAAGCCATGCGACAACGACCAAATAATGTGTTTTAGTGGACCCCGATTCCAATTTTGAGGTACAAATTAACTAGCTTTGAGAAGAATAAACTGCGGTCCTTAAAGGGACAGTTAGAGGTCACATCTCCTAGGCCCAAAAATATACTCCAGCCCAGTGCAGGCCCATGCAAGGCCCCTCCCCCAACCTGTGATTGCCTCTCATGCAGCGCCACACCCCACACCCTCGCAAGCTCTGACTGTTGGCCAGGTACACACATGACCCGGATGATTTCCCACCCTCCCCTGCGAGTGAGCTATCTTGGAGCGCTGGTTTGGCGCTAGCATCCTACAAATTAGGCCGAGGCCTCAAGAATGGCTCGGGCCTCACGGTGGTAATATTGGGCAGGTAGCAGACACACTCCACCAGCCCGTTACCCACTGTGCCCCTTAAATCGAGCAGCACTATTCCAGCGAGCTCCAAGGTACTGAAGAGTGCAATATATCGAGCGTATCACTAGAGGGACTCATCAACCCCTCGATGGGGACAAGTGCCTCTGGTCTGAGTAGCCCATAATAAAATTGCTAGTACACTAGTGCGATTCCATCGCCAGACAGCAGTACAAAGATATCAAAGCAACAGAACAGTGACCTGCAACATATACACAATGACGTTAGATGTCAAAAGGTGTGAAGAGATAAAACATTTCAACACACAAATACTGGAAATCAGAACGAAATCCAGAAATGGTTGGTAGTAGATGTCAAGTTAGCACCTGTCCAACTCACCCTTGACTGAAATAATCTTTGCTTGAGACGCAACATTCTAAAATCTATTTACAGGCTAGTTTACCATTCGTTACATCTTTCTGAAAGCAAGGCTGACTGTTCTAATGGAGGGAGCCATCTTAAACATTAACTTATCTATTCTCTTTCAGGTGCTGACCAACCTGATGTGCATTTCCACATCAGAGACTGCAGCGTAGATCTCCAGGTGGTTCAGAAATAGACATAATAAAGCTGGCCAGGAGGGAGGAGACGAGGTGTGATTGAAAGCTGGATCGGCAAGACAAGTTTTGTGGAGGGTTTTGTTTTTAAAAGGCGGAGAGGGTCAGGACGGAATTCCAAAGAGTAGCACCGAGGCAACTAAAGGCTCGGCCATCACGTGTGGAGCGAAGGGAGGTGAGGGATGCGGAAAAGGCTGGAGTCAGAGGAACAAAGTGTTTAGAGGGCTCGAGCAGATTAGAGAGAGAGGGGGCAAGGCCATGGAAGGATTTAGAGTCGAGGATTTTTAATCTGATTTGGGAAGGGGTGGGGGGGGGGGGGGGCGCGCGGGAAGAACAGGGAACCAGGATCGGTCAGTGAGTCTAGTTAAATGGGCAAGCAGAACTTGGTGCAGGACAGGATACGTGCATCAGAGTTTTGGACCAGTTGATATGTATGGTGAGGGTGGAGGACGAGAGACCAGCAAGGAGACAGAGTAATCAAGTCTGGAGATGATAACAGCACGGATCAGGGTGTCAGCAGTGGGCCTTGAGTGGAAAGTAAGCGGTATTGGTGATGGATAAGGACCTGGGTGTGAAGACCTCAGCTTTGAGTAAAATAGAAAGAAAGAACTTGCATTTCGATAGCGCCTTTCACATCCCAAAGTGCTTCACAGCCAATTAAGTATTTGTTGGAATTCTGAAGCGTGGCAGCCAATTTGCGCACAGCAAGCTCCCACAAACACCAACGAGATAATGACCAGATAATCTGTTTTAGCAATGTTGCTTAAGTGATAAATGTTGGCCAGGAAGATAACTCCTCTGCTCTTCTTTGAAATAGTGCCATCAGATATTTTGCCCAAGACGACAGACCGGGTCTCGGTTTAATGTCTCACCTGAAAGACAACACCTTTGACAGTGTAGCACTCCCTCAGTACTGCACTGAGAGTGTCATAAGAACATAGGAAATAGGAGCAGGAGTAGGCCATTTGGCCCCTCGAGCCTGCTCCGCCATTTAATAAGATCATGGATGATCTGATCTTGGCCTCAACGGCAATTCCCTGCTCCCCATAACCCTTGACTCCCCTATCATTCAAAAATCTGTCTATCTCCACCTTAAATTTATTCAATGACCCAGCCTCCACTGGTAGAGAATTCCAAAGATTCACAACCCTCAGAGAAGAAATACTTGCTCATTTCTGTTTTATATGGGCAAACCCTTATTCGGGGGCCTAGATTATATTCGAGTCTCTGGAGCGGGATTTGAACTGTAAAACCCACAAGCTTCTGAGAGGCGAGAGTGCTACCCACTGAGCCACGGCTGACACTTAACACTGCGAACAGTCTGGCTGAGCCTGAGCATGTGGCCGGGCCGGGGGATGGAATCAGTGGCAAGGGAGTCGGGTTTGAGGCAGGGCTTGAAGACGATGGCTTCAGTCTTCCTGATGGCAAGCTGGAGGAAGCTTTGGCTCATCCAGGAGCTGATTTCAGACAAGGTAGTCTGGCAGCACGGTTGCAGTCAATGGGCATGAGAAATGGCGACGAGATAGAGCTGGCTGTCATGTAAAAACTGACCCCTGCCTGCAGACGAGTCACCTCAGTCTCTTGGTATTCAGCTATTGACTGGAGTCTCCTTGGCAACCGTCTGGAGCAGGTCAACTTGTCACCCTGTCAGCCATGGCTTTGGCTCCAAAAGGACTTTAAAAGTTTTTTAAAGCAAAATCTACAGCCTGGTTCTCCCTTTCTTTTGTAAATGTGTCTCGCACATAAAAACATTTAATTCAAATCATAACTTTCACTGCCTCTTTCACACATTAAGTCTACAGACAAGGCGACAATACTCAATTTATAGGGATAAGCATTAACATACTTAATCTTCATTAAAGAACATCATTAAGAGCCGGCACCAAGAAGCTGAGGCAGCACAGCAGGCTCTCCCTTTGAAATAGAGTGGGCCTTGATGAAGTGAACATAAGGACATGGTTTATTAAGGTATATAAAATTTCATGAAAACGCTCTATACCAATAGCCATCTGCATCAATCATACTCACGTACGATTAAGTTAAAATCCCACTGGGTCGCGATTCACAAATCTTAATACACAGACCATTAAATTGGGCCCGTAGCCAAAAGAACACTTATTAGTTTGACTGCGATGTTCATTTCGGTTGGTCTACGCAGGCTAAGATTCCGGACTGTTAGCAATCAGATTAACACTCGAGGATGGGACAGTTGTCTGACCCTACCCTTTTAAGGACTAAATCTGTATCTCACCCAATACCCAGACTTGCCTTTCATCAGTTTCCAAATAATTTTGGAGTCAGAAGGATTTGCAATAAGTCAGACACTTTTAGCTTTTTAATTTATTTCTTTTACATGGCTGATACCAGAACTGCGAGGGTATACCTATCAGGAAAGGATGAACAGGCTGGGAAAGAGAAGGCTGAGGGGTGACCGAATGGGGTGATTAAAATTATGAAAGGTTTTGATAGAGCAGATACAGACAGAATGTTCCCACTTGTGGGGAAGAGCATAACTACAAGCCATCAATATAAGATAGGCACTAAGAAATCCAATAGGGAATTCAGGAGAAACGTCTTTACCCAAAGAGTGGTGAGAATGTGGAACTCGTTAGCGCAGGGAGTGGTTGAGGCGACCAGTCGAGGAGAAAGAAAGAAAAGACTTGCATTTATACAGCGCCTTTCACGACCACCGGATGTCCCAAAGCATATGAGGGAGAAGGGAAGAGAGGGTTATGCTGATAGATTTAGATGAGGAAAGACAGGAGGAGGTTCGAGTGGAGCATAAACGCCAGTATGGACTGGTTGGGCCGATTGGCCTGTTTCTGTGCTGTACGTTCGATGTAATTTTATGTAATTGCTCTGGACTCAGGCAGGTTGGCAATCTGCCCGTGTGTCTGTACCACTCCTGGAATAGTCACTATGGGATGCAAAATAACAGCAGGATTCCTTGCCTTGATTTTCTCTGGTAGAAGTGCTTCAGCCCTCCTTTGTACCTTCTTCATCCTGCTCAGCCTAGACCAAGAGCTCAGCATACACAGACAGAAGTCCTCATAATATAATCCGAGACCCATTTATGGTCAGTCTTCCATTGGGAAGGGGCCCTCCACTCTCAGGTTCTGCCTTAATAGCCAGTGGTGTAGGGGAGGTGGGGGTTGTGTTGCCACCGAGGGCCTCAGTTTGCTGCTCCGTTGAATAGTTTAAGAATCAATCTTGCCTGATTATGAAACGGTCATGTAGGAGGAGGATTCTCAAGAGTTGGTTCCTAGGAAGAAAAGTGACAGGTACTATCGAGGGATTCCCCTCCACCCCCGTCACCCAGTATAACGATTTTCTGGGCCAGAGGGTGAAATAAAATGTGTTGTGTATGTATATACCCTGTACACTCAATGTACAGTTACAGAAGACCATTGAATGTAGGTTCACACTGTATACACTATGCCTGTACCACCAGAGGGTGCAACTGGTGGAGACCTAGAGGTCACTTGCACACTGCAGGTAACCAGGTATAAAAGGAAGCTCTCACCTTACTGTACCCTCATTCAGGAGCTGCAATAAATGGACTAAGGTCACAACAGTTCAAGTGTAATACCTTACCTTGTGGAGTCATTACTAGAGTGCTTACAGATACAATAACTGGCGATGAGAATACGAATTTCCACACAAAATATGGCTAACCTTGGCAACTTTCAACAATTCGCTGATGGGAAAGATTGGAATGCCTTTGTGGAAAGGCTCGAACACTACTTCATTGCGAACGACCTGGCTGGAGACGCACCGACCTCGCTGGCTGATAAGCGCAGAGCTATCCTGCTCAGCAGTTGTGGGCCTACCATTTATGGCCTTGTCAGGGACCTGCTAGCCTCAGAGAAGACGACAACCAAAATGTTTGCGGAGCTCGTAACGATAATACAGGAACAGCTCAAGCCTAGAGAGAGCATCCTCACAGCCAGACACCGGTTCTACACACACCGGCGGCCCGAAGGCCAAGAAATCGCTAAATATGCTGCAGACCCGAGACGATTGGCTGCATTGTGTGATTTTGGCGACCACCTCACCGAAGCACTGAGGGACATCTTTGTTATTGGAATCGGCCACGAAGGCCTCCTCCACAGGCTGCTCTCTGCGGACACCACAGTCACCCTGCAGAAGGCAATTAACGTCAGCCAGGCGTTCATGGCCTCTGCCTGCGATTCCAGAAGGATGACGACTCACTCCCAGGACTCTAACCCGGCAAGTACCGTGAACCGAATGACACCTTTCAGAGGCAAGACTGCGACCCCGAGTCCCGCAACCCTGAGTCCGCCGCAGGGGGGCAACTGGCCAGGGCCCATGCTGGCGCTGTGGAGGAAATTACAGAGCCCACCAGTGCCGATACAGAGACTATATACTTGCAAAGGCTGTAACACTAAAGGCCATCTACAGCGAATGTGTAAAAGAAATTTTACTCACCGAGTCGCTTAAGAGTTGGCCGATCACCCGGGCTCCAGCGCCGATGAAGAGGAAGCGAGAGTTCAGGAGGCAGCTCAGCCCCAGGAAGAGGTGTACAGAGTGTATACCTGCTTCACCGAGAGTTCCCCGTTGAAAATAGATATTGAAATCAACGGTGTTCCAGTCTCAATGGAGGTCGACACAGGGGCGAGCCAATCGTTGATGAACCAGGCGGCCTTCGAGAAACTCTGGGAAAATCCTATCGAACAACCTAAAATGCTCCCGATCCAGGTGAAGTTGCTCACTTACACAAACGACACCATCCCAATTGTTGGCAGCGTGGATGTCCAGGTGTCCTACGGCAGCGCGATGCACAAGTTACCTTTGTGGATCGTTGTTGGTGATGGTCCAACACTGCTAGGAAGAAGATGGATGAAACAAATCCAAATCTGTTGGAGCTGGGAAAGCCTCCAGGCCCCGGCGATTGACGCCCTATGCGGCCCCAAATTTGGATCCATCACAACACCTGATGATCCTACCGTCCAACTCGACTGCATGGCGATGACACAGACCGACTACCCAACGGCAAGATGATTCAACCCGAATGACCAGACCTCACCTTCCAGGCTCCAGTGGCAGGACTCCAAGGGAAGAAGATCGACGCAGAAGGTAAATTCCCGGCTTCAGTGGCAGAACCTGGGGAGAAAAGGATCACCGCAGCCTACCTCGTGGAGAGAGAAAAGATGGCGTCCGCAGTACGAGGTGAAGCATCTGAAATCAAGATGACCGCGACCAGACCACGAGGGCAGCGTTGAGGGAGCAACACGTGATGCCGAGCAGCGAACCGGATTGGGGTAAAGATTGCAAGGCCCTCTTAAAGGAGACCGGCAATCCAGAACAATTAAAAGGGACAGTTCCACTTTTTGTCCAGCGATGCTGGTGATACTAATGTAAGAGATGTAATTAACAAATGCAAGTATCTAAATGTACCTTTGAACAGCGATGCCAGTAGGATACATGGAAAAGATGTAATTGATGAATACAAGTATCTAAATGTAATATTGTACAGCGATACATTGCGGTCGGAGCCAATGTATCATGAATGTTAATGATGGAATAATGTGTGATGCCGGATTCTACATGTATGCCGACAAAACCAAGGGCAACCTCCCGTGGGAAGCACCCAGGTCCATTGGGCTACCCGATCATGTAGCCTGTGCCTCCGGGACCAATGTGATGCCCCAGGGAGTGTGGACACACACAGTGGGAGCATACCCACTGCAGGGCCAGCAATCAGCGGATGGCACAGGCACTACTACTAGCACCGTGCCCCAGATCGGCCCTACCTCTCTGGCCAGTACCCTCCCGAGCAAGAGACCAGCACCCTCCAGCCCTCCCGACAGGATCTGGGATGACCAGGCTCCCACTATCGTTGAAGGGCAGCAGGGAGACCCTGCAGCCCTCAAAGGAGGACAGGGAGGCCACACATTCCTGTAGCTCTGCCTACCACTAGGCAACGGCAAAGGTCCTGAGACTCAGCCAGGGGAGCGATCTGAGCCCGCCCAGCTGGCAGGGGGCGCTGCGCCGCCATCAGACAACCTGGACACAGTCCGGTTACTCTGGAACTAGCGTCCTCACCCACCTGCACCTCATCATCATAGGCAGTCCCTCGGAATCGAGGAGGACTTGCTTCCACTCCCAAAGTGAGTTCTTTGATGGCTGAACAGTCCGATACGAGAGCCACAGATCCTGTCACAGGTGGGACAGACATTCGTCGAGGGAAGGGGTGGGTGGGGCTGGTTTGCTGCGCGCTCCTTCCGTTGCCTGCGCTTGGCCTCTTCATGCTCTTTGCTTTGAGACTCGAAGAGCTCAACGCCCTCCCGGATGCACTTTCTCCACCTCGGGCGGTCTTCGGCCAGGGTCTCCCAGGTGTCAGTGGTGATGTCACACTTTACCAGGGAGGCTTTGAGGGTGTTCTTATAACGTTTCCGCTGTCCTCCTTTGGCTCATTTACCATGACGGAGCTCCGTATAAAGCATTTGCTTAGGGAGTCTCGTATCTGGCATGCGTACTATGTGGCCTGCCCAGCGAAGCTGATCCGAGTGTGGTCAGTGCTTCAATACTAGGGATGTTAGCTTGGTCGAGGACACTGATGTTGGTGCGCCTGTCCTCCCAGGGGATTTGCAGGATTTTGCGGAGACATCGTTGGTGATATATCTCCAGTGACTTCAGGTGCCTTCGATACATCGTCCATGTACACCCCAGGGGCAAGACTGTTATACCATGTATATACCTTACCTGTCATATGTACTCGTTTCACTTCTGTAAAACCCAAACAGTGATGTAACCAACCCTACTTTTTTTCGTTCTCTGTACATGTATGCAAATACAGATGTCGAGCCACACACATGGTCTATGTATGGGGGGGGGGGGGGAATGGATGTATGTAGCCATGGACACACATGGATCACACCCAGAACCCACTCAAACCCCACTGCAACCTCCAACGGTCCACTGCTGACCATTTCCCAATGTCGTGGCAATAAGGACTTGGGGGTCTACAGGGAGAGAGCCATTCCCAAGCACAGACAAAGTGCAAGGGCTTTGGGCACTCAAGTCGAGGGCAAGAGCACACAGTGCAAAGGCCAGTGGCACAAGACTTAGGGGGGAGTGATGTTGTGTATGTATATATCCTGTACACTCAATGTACAGTTACATAAGACGATTGAATGTATCTTCACACTGTATACACTATGCCTGTACCACCAGAGGGTGCAACTGGTGGAGACCTAGAGGTCACCTGCACACTGCAGGTAACCCAAGTATAAAAGGGGGCTCACCTTACTGTACCCTCATTCAAAAGCTGCAATAAATGGACTACGGTCACAACAGTTCAAGTGCAATACCTTACCTCGTGGAGTCATTACTAGACTGCTTACAGATACAATAAAATGGTTCAGAAATAAACATTGAAAGTGTGTGCCACCGATGAGCTCATGGATGTAAGTGCGATTTTCAAACTTCATGTGTATCCTCCCAAACCCGAGACTTCTACCACATAGAAGGACAAGGGCAGCAGGCGTATGGGAACACCATCACCTCCACATTCCCCTCCAAGTCACACACCATCTTGACTTGGAAATATATCAGCCGTTCCTTCATCGTCACTGGGTCACAATCCTGGAACTCCCTCCCTAACAGCACTGTGGGAGTACCTTCACCACACGGACTGCAGCGGTTCAAGGCTGCAGCTCACCACCACCTTCTCAAGGGCAATTAGGGATGGGCAATAAATGCTGGCATTCCCAGTGACGCCCACATCCCAGGAACGAATAAAATAAATATTCTAATTGCGGTTGTCTGTAGAGTCTCATTACCAAGACATTGGGCTTATTCGGTTCAGATGTTTACGAGTATCCCCTAAGCAGAAAACAAGTATTTTTATATTATTATCCATGCAGTAACATGGAATAGAATCCAAAATAATTCTGATATTTCAAATCACATTTTCCACACCAGTTTTTAGCTCTGGCAAATCCGCTGCAGTTCATCCTGCAGAAATGAGTGGAAACAGGAAATGGCAGCAAGAAACTGCAGATTGTCTGCACAATGACATTCTCAAATATATTATCACGGCTTTATACTTTATGGCAGGGGTACCGGTTATACTGCCTGCTGGCCAACTGCGACCCTTCCAAGCCTCTGTTGTGGCCCTCAGCCAGTGCTCCATTTCCTGCCTCATTTGCTGTTTTGATGGCTCTGATTACAGTCACTAAGATTGGATAGCATATCTGACCCAATATGCTATAGTGGAGATCTCACCTGACCCTAAATACCTTCACAGCCCAGTATGGGCAAGTCACCTCTGTTCATGCTTTGTGCATTTCAGACTCACCACTGGCGCAGGAGGGATATATAGATACAGAGCTATAGAGATATAGGGCTAGAACCTGCACTTTTTTTTGCATGCTTAATGCTCATTTTACTGCTGAAATTACATATAATTCCCAGATACCGCCCATTTAGCCACAAAATGGAAACTGACGCCCATTTTTAGGAAACTTATCGCCGAGCGTTACTTTCCCCATGTACTTAACGCCAGGAAAAAATATTACCGCCTGCCCACTTTTTTTGGGCGGAATCAGCAGAATGGGTGAATTCAATGCCCATAATATCGGCCAGCATTAATTTCTGCACTGATTTAATGCCGAGATTCAATAATACCGCCCGCCCACTTTTTTGTTGTTGTGAAGAGCATATTTACCGAAACGAACGCTCAGCAGATCGCCCAGCGTCAATTTCACCACCTCGCACACATATCGTCCACAATATCGCTCACCCAAAAAAACGCCCACAAAAAGTGGAACGAACACCAGCGGTGTGGCTGACATTTTTAAAATCCCACTCTTACGTGAGGAGCTGATATCGGAACGATTTGCCTGAAAGAGCGCTGATGTCAGTAACAACGCTGACACACTGCTGTGTGTGTGCAGCTCAGACATCAATGGTGCCCATCAACTTGGTGCCAATTAAAGTTTACGTTGATTGATGTTAAGTTGTATTTAACCCTTTCATGTTAAGGAATCACCAGTGTGTAACGGTGCAGCTATCTGAGACAATGCGCAACAAGGTTATGTTCAATAACAAAAAGTTTAATACCAACATTGGTCTGAAATCATAAGTATCACAAGCAATAACACCCAACCCCCGCCCACACCCCACTTTTTCCACCATTGACATAAATCACATGTTCAACATGTCCAGCAACACAGAATACAAAGGCAAAGTAGGAGCGTGGTCCCCAGCCCCGATACATTGCAACAAATTGCATACACCCAGATGGAGATATAACACAGCCATCACCTGCGCACATGCACCTCACTTTCCTTCCCCGCCTCCCCATCCCCTTATTCTCCCCACCTCTATCCCTTCCCCTCCTCGCTCCATGGTGCCTGGCCGAGGAGCTCCTCAGGCGGTGCCTCATTGGCGGGGGGATGAAGGCAGATGCGTTGGTTCGACGGGTACGGTCACCAACGTCTACAGCCCTTCTGGACAACTGTACCATCTCTCTGCCGTAATGTGGCGCTCGTGGAATAGACCTGCCATGGGGTCAGCGCCATCCTGGGGACAAATGGGGTGCTTTGTGGCGAGGTGCTTTGGACCGGTACCTCCAGAGTGGAGGCGGGAATGACCGGAGGACCACTAGATGGCCTTAGGGTGGAATGGTTTCTGGAGCGTGGCGATGCAGGTTCCTCGAAGTCCGTCTCTCATCCGTGGAGAACAGACCCCCAGCGGATTGACGGATGAGAATCGGAGCTCCTCAGCATCAGATGTAGGATTGTCCACCGACTCCTGCCTTCTGGCCTCTGAGGTCTTGCCTGGGGCCACGCTGCTGGCTGAGCTGCAAAACACAAATGAGGTTATTAGAGGAGAAGGGGGTGCTAGGGTGACAAGGTGAGTCCAGTGCTACACACAGCATATGCACGACAAAAGCACCACTGCTCTCAAAATCATCGCGGACATCACATTTCATGACCATCAACACATTTGCATTGCAATGATTTTCATTAGGCCATTATTTCTATTTTAGAAATGATCTATCATATATGATTGTTCGGATACGAGTTGGTGTGGCATCAATTGACTTAACATCACGCAATGGTGTAAACTTTACTCACGTGGCATCACTTCAGGGTCTGCAGATGCGTCTGTGGCTGTCCGGGTGTGCTTCCCCACGAGTGCGAGCACACGTTCCTCCATGTCAGTGATGTCTCTGGGGACTGATGCCTCCATCCGTTCGCCTCTGCACGGACCTCAGCGTCGATAACTTCTTCTGTAAAAGGTGACAGGACGACATGGCATGAGATCATTGCGTGATATAATTGCTAGGTACTGTCACAGACATTGATACAGCACATAACCGACAGATATAATCATGATTATTATGCTAATTATCATTATTTACCGAAAGATGTACACCGTGACTGCAGGCTTTGAGCAAAACATTCCCGGTAAAAGTGAAAGACCTCACATCTGATGATAGTCACTCATGACTGTTACAAATCAAATTATATAAATACATAAGTACATGTAAATTAATGTAATACTTACTCTTGCGGATCCCACAAGGTCGTTCCATCGTTTGCGGCATTGGTTGCCCTCACGAACCTCGTTGGTTGCTGACGAGACCATCTCTGCTATCTCGGTCCATATCCTCTGGTAAGCCTTTGGGGTGGGCTTCCCACGCCCTCCCTGTGTCAAATCACCCCAGCGTGACTCGACCTCCTGCAGGAGGGAGGCATTTGCCTCATCCGAGAACCTCCTGGCTCTTTTGCGGCCTCCAATGTGCTCCTCTCCCACCTCACTGCTCTCTCCAGCGTCAGTCTCCACAGCGTGCTGTGATGCCTCCATTCAGGCCAAATTCAGTCAAATATGTGGTTGGTAACAGCTACCTTTTTGTTGGCCTACTTGCTGTGAAGCTCTAATGTCTCCCTCCTTCCTCCCAAAGCAGCCACACCACACCCAGCCACGCCTTCAGTCCCTCTGAGCTCCCCCTCTCTCCTCTTCTGCGCATGTCATGGTGACCCTTGACCTCCAGAATCGCAGGAATCGAGCGTTGCCATGCCGTTGCTAAGAACGGCCACACTTTACGGCAGAAGGTCAAAAAAATTTAACACTACTGCCCATTTTATATCGCTCGCGGTAACGCCCATTTTCAAAAGTGGAAACTAGGTACTTTGAGAATGGGCGCGAAGCCGGCGGTCTGAAAACCTTTTTTTAACGCCCACGCCGGAAATATCGCCCAAGTGGAGGTTCTAGCCCATAGGGATAGAGAGATACGAACATACAAACAATGATGGACAGGTAAAGACCATTTGGTCCATCGAGCCTGTCCCACACAATTGCGATACTTGTGTATCACAACATATATACTCCACCCCACCCAAAACCCTGTGACCATGTGATCTCCTGGGAGAGGCAAAAAAACAGATTAATAAACCTAGGACAATTTGGGGAAAAAAATCTGGGAAATTCCTTTACATAACATAAGATAACATAAAAATTAGGAATAGGAGATTACCCGCCCGCTCCCCATAACCCTTAATTCCCTTATTGGTTAAAAATCTATCTCTCTGTGACTTGAATACATTCAATGAGCTAGCCTCAACTGCTTCCTTGGGCAGAGAATTTCACAGATTCACAACCCTCTGGGAGAAGAAATTCCTTCTCAACTCAGTTTTAAATTGGCTCCTCCGTATTTTGAGGCTGTGCCCCCTAGTTCTAGTCTCCCCGACCAGTGGAAACAAACTCTCTGCCTCTATCTTGTCTATCCCTTTCATTATTTCAAATGTTTCTATAAGATCACCCCTCATCCTTCTGAACTCCAACGAGTAAAGACCCAGTCTACTCAATCTATCATCATAAGGTAACCCCCTCATCTCCGGAATCAACCTAGTGAATCGTCTCTGTACCCTCTCCAAAGCTAGTATATCCTTCCTTAAGTAAGGTGACCAAAACTGCACGCAGTACTCCAGGTGCGGCCTCACCAATACCCTATACAGTTGCAGAAGGACTTCCCTGCTTTTGTATTCCATCCCTCTCGCATGAAGGCCTACATTCCATTTGCCTTCCTGATTACCTGCTGCACCTGCAAACTAACTTTTTGGGATTCATGCACAAGGACCCCCAGGTCCCTCTGCACCGGAGCATGTTGTAATTTCTCCCCATTCAAATAATATTCCCTTTTACCGTTTTCCCCCGCCCCCCCCAAGGTGGATGACCTCACATTTTCTGACATTGTATTCCACCTGCCAAACCTTAGCCCATTCGCTTAACCTATCTAAATCTCTTTGCAGCCTCTCTGTGTCCTCTACACAACCCGCTTTCCCACTAATCTTTGTGTCATCTGCAAATTTTGTTACACTACACTCTGTCCCCTCTTCCAGGTCATCTATGTATATTGTAAACAGTTATGGTCCCAGCACCGATCCCTGTGGCACACCACTAACCACCGATTTCCAACCCGAAAAGGACCCATTTATCCCGACTCTCTGCTTTCTGTTAGCCAGCCAATTCTCTATCCATGCTAATACATTTCCTCTGACTCCGCGTACCTTTATCTTCTGCAGTAACCTTTTGTGTGGCACCTTATCGAATGCCTTTTGGAAATCTAAATACACCACATCCACCGGTACACTTCTATCCACCATGCTCGTTATATCCTCAAAGAATTCCAGTAAATTAGTTAAACATGATTTCCCCTTCATGAATCCATGCTGCGTCTGCTTGATTGCACTATTCCTATCCAGATGTCCCGCTATTTCTTCCTTAATGATAGTTTCAAGCATTTTCCCCACTACAGATGTTAAACTAACCGGCCTATAGTTACCTGCCTTTTGTCTGCCCCCTTTTTTTTTTAAAAACAGAGGCGTTACATTAGCTGCTTTCCAATCCGCTGGTACCTCCCCAGAGTCCAGAGAATTTTGGTAGATTGTAACGAATGCATCTGCTATAACTTCCGCCATCTCTTTTAATACCCTGGGAAGCATTTCATCAGGACCAGAGGACTCGTCACCCTTGAGTCCCATTAGCCTGTCCAGCACTACCCCCCTGGTGATAGTGATTGTCTCAAGGTCCTCCCTTCCCACATTCCTGTGACCAGCAATTTCTGGCATGGTTTCTGTGTCTTCCACTATGAAGACCGAAGCAAAATAATTGTTTAAGGTCTCAGCCATTTCCACATTTCCCATTATTAAATCCCCCTTCTCATCTTCTAAAGGGACCAACATTTACTTTAGTCACTCTTTTCCGTTTTATATATCTGTAAAAGCTTTTACTATCCGTTTTTATGTTTTGCGCAAGTTTACCTTTGTAATCTATCTTTCCTTTCTTTATTGCTTTCTTAGTCATTCTTTGCTGTCGTTTAAAATTTTCCCAATCTTCTATTTTCCCCACTAACCTTGGTCACCTTATACGCATTGGTTTTTAATTTGATACTCTCCTTTATTTCCTTGGTTATCCACGCTGGTTATCCCTTCTCTTACCGCCCTTCTTTTTCACTGGAATATATTTTTGTTGAGCACTATGAAAGAGCTCCTTAAAAGTCCTCCACTGTTCCTCAATTGTGCCACCGTTTAGTCTGTGTTTCCAGTCTACTTTAGCCAACTCTGCCCTCATCCCACTGTAGTCCCCTTTGTTTAAGCATAGTACGCTCGTTTGAGACACTACTTTTTTATTTTTAATCTGTATTACAAATTCAACTATACTGTGATCACTCATTCCGAGAGGATCTTTTATTCGGAGATCGTTTATTATTCCTGTCTCATTACACAGGACCAGATCTAAGATAGCTTGCTCCCTTGTAGGTTCTGTAACATACTGTTCTAAGAAACAATCCCATATGCATTCTATGAATTCCTCCTCCAGGCTACCCCGTGAGATTTGATTTGACCAATCGATATGTAGGTTAAAATCCCCCATGATTACTGCCGTTCCTTTTTCACATGCCTCCATTATTCCCTTGATTATTGCCCGCCCCACTGTGAAGTTATTATTTGGGGGCTATAAACTACGCCCATCAGTGACTTTTTCCCCTTACTATCTCTAATCTCCACCCACAATGATTCAACATTTTGTTCATTAGAGCCAATATCGTCTCTCACAACTGCCCTGATATCATCCTTTATTAACAGAGCTACCCCACCTCCTTTCCCTTCTTGTCTATCTTTCCGAATTGTCAGATACCCCTGTATGTTTAATTCCCAGTCTTGGCCACCCTGCAACCACGTTTCTGTAATGGCCACCAAATCATACCCATTTGTAATGATTTGTGCCGTCAACTCATTTACTTTATTTCGAATGCTGCGTGCGTTTAGGTAGAGTGTTTTAATACTAGTTTTTAAACCATGATTTTTAGTTTTGACCCCTCCTGTAGCCCCTTTACATTCAGTGGCCCTTTTTGTTTTTTGCCTTGGGTTTCTCTGCCCTCCACTTTTACTCATCTCCTTTCTGTCTTTTTCTTTTGTCTCCTTTTTGTTTCCCTCTGTCTCCCTGCATTGGTTCCCATCCCCCTGCCATATTAGTTTAACTCCTCCCCAACAGCACGAGCAAACACTCCCCCTAGGACACTGGTTCCGGTCCTGCCTAGGTGCAGACCGTCCGGTTTGTACTGGTCCCACCTCCCCCAGAACCGGTTCCAATGCCCCAGGAATTTGAATCCCTCCCTGCTGCACCACTGCACAAGCCACGTATTCATCTGAGCTATCCTGCGATTCCTACTCTGACTAGCACGTGGCACTGGTAGCAATCCTGAGATTACTACTTTTGAGGTCCTACGTTTTAATTGAGCTCCTAGCTCCTTAAATTCATCTGGTAGGACCTTATCCCCTTTTTTTTAAACCTATATCGTTGGTACCAATGTGCACCACGACAACTGGCTATTCACTCTCCCTTTTCAGAATGTCCCGCACCTGCTCAGAGACATCCTTGACCCTTGCACTAGGGAGGCAACATACCATCCTGGAGTCTCGGTTGCGGCCGCAGAAACGCCTATCTATTCCCCTTACAATCGAATCCCCTATCACTATCGCTCTCTCACTCTTTTTCCTGCCCTCCTGTGCAGCAGAGCCAGCCACAGTGCCATGAACTTGGCTGCTGCTGCCCTCCCCTTTCTGACCCATCTAGGCGATTAAAGCTAATCCAAGAGATCACTCTAGCCATTAAATTCCGTGCAGTACCTACCTTCTAAGAGTTAATCTCCGCCACAGCCTGAAACAAATGCAGCTTTTGCTTGAAGGAGTTCAGTGATTCTGCATCCACCACGAGAGGGCAGCTTGTTCCAGAGGTCTACTATTCTCTGTGAAAAGAACCATCTCCTAACATCTAACCTAGATCTGGCCTGAAACAACTTAAATTTGTGCCCCCTGATCCTGCCTAACCTATTTAGTTGAAATAAACGGTCAGCTGGAACATTGAGGTTTATAAGATAATGAAAGGAATAGACAATCATATCCCCCCTAAGTCTACGCTACTCTAAGGTAAAGAGTCCCAACTCTTTTAACCTATGTTGATAACTAAGATGCTTTATACTTGGAATTAGTCTAGTGGCCCTCTTCTGCACCCTTTCCAGAGCCTCACCATCACCCACCAAGTGAGGAGACCAAAACTGGACACAGTATTCCAAGTGCGGCCTGACTAAGGTGTTGTATAAGGACAAAACAGTGTGCCTCATCTTATACTCAATTGTCCTATGGATACACCCAACACCCTATTTGCTCTAGCTGTCGCTGCACAGCATTGCTCATGTACCTTTAAGGATGTATGCACTAGAATGCCCAAATCTCTTTCTATCTCCACCATCTTTAATGCCTTTCCCTGGAGGGTGTATGAATGTTGAGCATTTGCCCTGCCCACATGCATAACACCGCACTTATCTAAGTTATACATCATTTTCCAGTCATGAGCCCAGTCTCCCAACACATTAGGATCTGCCTGAAGCAGACGAGCCTCTTCTACAGTTCTAGCACTCGCACAGATCTTGGTATCATCGGCAAATGTGCAAATTGTGCCGCCAACCCCTGAATCCAGATCATTAATAAAAATAGTAAAAAGCAACAGTCCCAACACTGATCCTGCAGGACACCAGTGGTGACCGGTCTCCAAACAGATCCAAATCCATCTATAACTATTCTTTGCCAACATCCTGCCAGCCAGTTCTGTATCCAGCTCACTATATGTCCACTAATACCAGAAGCTTCCATCTTCTAGAGAAGTCTCTTGTGTGGTACCTTGTCAAAAGCTTTTTGGAAATCTAAGTAGACAATGTCTACTGGGCTTCTCTCATCCACCAACTTTGTAACTTCTTCAAAAAATACAATTAGAGTTGTGAGACATGACCTCGTTTTTATGAAGCCATGTTGGGTGTCCCTAATATGTCCCACCTTATCCAAATATTCATATATTGCTTCCCTTATGATTCGTTCAAGCATCTTACCTATTACTGATGTTAAACTGATGGGTCTATAGTTACCTGGGTCTGCCTTGTCACATTTTTTTTTTTTTTTTTAAATGGGAACTACATTAGCCTCCTTCCAATCTGTGGGAACCATTCCAGAGTGCAGTGAGCTATTAAACATACAGGCCAGAGGCTCGCACAGCATACGTCCCATTTCCCGGAGGACCCTCTAGTGGATATCGTCCAGCCCTGCTGCTCCATCTATTTTTAAGTTCTTAATTCTTTCTAAAACAATATGCTTATTTATGTTAATATTATTAGTAGTAAAACTAATATCATTAACTTCTAATATTTGAGCATCATCTTCAAGAGTGAAGACTAATGCAAAATACTCATTTAATATTTCCGCCATACTCAGCGAGTCCTTTGTAACCTGTCCTTGAACACCCTTCAGTGGCCCAATACAGTCTTTGATAGTTCTCTGACTCTTCACATAACTAAAAAAGCTCTCCCCATTACTGCCATATCTGTAGAGATATAGGAATATAAAGATATAGGGATAGATATAGGGAACATAGAGATATAGGGAACATAGAGATATAGGGAACATAGAGATATGGGGAATATAGAGATATGGGGAATATAATCGACAAAGATATAGGGGCATAGAGATTTAGAGATAAAGAGAAATAGATATAAAGAGATATGGATATAGATACCTATTCTTACATTACAACAGTGACTACACTTCAAAAGGTACATAATTGGCTGTCAAGTGCTTTGGGACGTCAGGTGGTCGTGAAAGGCGCTATATAAATGCAAGTCTCTCTTTCTTTATATTACATTCTGCCACGTTTTGTCCATCATAATTCAGGTGTCACATTTTGGGTGTCAGATTCTCAAATGCAAATTTCTTGCTGTCATCTGGCTCAAATTTCATATTCATAAAACAGTGACAAAGCTCAACAGAACAGGTATGGGACATACCAATTAGTGTGCGTGAATGAATATTAGCAATTGGCAATTTTCATCCATACAACTGGAAGCAATATTGTTAACGTAACAAATACATCAAAATTGCACAATTCTGAAAAATTACCCATAAAATTGGTAGATAAATATTAAAAGTCTTAGGGATGTGCGCACAACCCTGTCAACAAAACCTTACTTCCTGGTTGTCAACTTTTCCCCATTATAAATTGTTGTGTCCACATTCAGAATGGAAACTGCCGAGATAATCCTGACATGCTGGGATTACACCCTTGTACCTACTCCAGTGGTGGCACCCTAGTTTGTCATCTCCTTGCTGTAGCACAGAGAAACTCCCATGTCCCAACCAGCTCTACTTCTCTGCTTCCCCAACCACCTATATGTTTTCTACTTAGCTCCGAAGTATCCTACAAAAATCAAAGCAGATACAAAATAATTGCAGAACATACGACTTTAAAGTGGGGGCAGAATTACATCTGTGTGCCCTGGTCCAACTCTACTTCACTCCAAGACCACACTCGGTCAATGTGGGTCTATCAAACTCAATGGACAACACTGCAAAGGTAATGTCAGTTCTTCCGACTTGTTAGAGGTGACAATGTAACCTCTTGGCCTGTTTACAACAAACACATGGCCAAAGCGGAGAAATGGATAAGGTAAATGCGTTTATTTACTGGTTGAGAGATAGAGGAGGAGGCACACAGATAATGAGGCAGAAGACAGTAAGGTAGGGGGGGGTTGGTGGTAGTAACGGGGTGCTGAGGGGTTACCGACCGGGCGGTTGGTGAATTCACCATTGCCCGCAAACTTCCCTGCCAGTTTTGCGCTGGCGCTAACACTTACCGCCTCGCTTTCTTGCGCCCTGGAGATCATGACATCATCCGGTGCGCAGCGCCCCGTTACCGCCCCGGATGTGATATTCGCTCCCGCCCCCTGCAACATCGCCGGGCGTCAACAACGGCAGCTGCAAGAGGCGTCGTCACCTCGGCTGGCCGCTTGGGGGCCGCTAGTTAAAGGCAATGGGGGTCAGGTAAGGAAAAATGTATTACTCTCCCCAGTCTGGTGCCTACTGCTGTTCACCGCTGATTTCTGCACAATTCCTCAGCCCTCCACTCTCAGAGTGCTGGGGCTGTTACACAAGTCGCACAGGTCCCGTGGCCCCTCAGAGAGAGCATAAAGATTGATTCAACCCATCATTGGCCGTTCCCTTTAAGCGAGGGAAGGAGCCTCTCCTCTCCAGACGGCAGCACTGCACGGAACATTGTTCAGCTCTGCCGATACCGCTCCTCTCACACACTTTAGTGCTCTCGGGGAAGTGGTAGCGCTTGATTTAGTGCTTCACATCCCTCTTGGAGCGCTCAAACTGAAGTTCCCGGGAGCAGCAAATCATTTTTACCTGCCGATTCTTTTGCAACTCCTCAAACGTTATCGCCCCAAACGGGGCGCGATGCAATTTCTAGCCCATTGTGTCTACTATGGACTTTAAAAATGTTGAGATAAAATTGAGTACCCAACTAAAGGAACATACAAGAGTAATTAAGGCCACTGATTTTCAATTTTTATGGAAAAGTGAGCAGGGTCATGGATATTTTGAGGATTTACCCATGAGGAGAGATTGAGTAGAATGGGCCTCTTCTCTCAGTAGTTTAGAGGAATGAGAGTTGATCTCATTGAAACATATGATAAAATATACTGAGGTGGATTGACAGGGTAGATGCTGAGAGGTTGTTTCCCCTAGCTGCAGTGTCTAGAACCAGGGGGCATAGTCTCAGGATAAGAGGTCGGTCATTTAGGACTGAGATGAGGAGGAATTTTTTCACTCAGAGGGTGGTGAATCTTTGGGATTCTCTACCCCAGAGGGCTGTGGATGCTCAGTCGTTGAGTATATTCAAGGCTGAGATCAATAGATTTTTGGACTCTAGGGGAAATCAAGGGATATGGGGATCGGGTGGGAAAGTGGAGTTGAGGTCGAAGGTCAGCCATGATCTTATTGAATGGCAGAGCAGGCTCGAGGGGCCATATGGCCTACTCCTGCTCCTAATTCTTGTTCTTTATTGATCCCCAAAATACCGGTAAAAACTCAGGTAGTATTAAAAATGCAATTTCATTTATTCAGTCAGTGCTTAGGTCACAGAGCGTAGTATCCAGTTTTGGAACGAAGTAGATAGCTCCAGAGAACAGGCATAGGTCTAATGGGCCAGGTAGTCTCCTTCCTTGCTGTAACATTCTCATCATCATAGGCAGGCCCTCGGAATCGAGGAAGACTTGCTTCCACTCCCAAAGTGAGTTCTCTGGTGGCTGAACAGTCCAATACAAGAGCCACAGACCCTGTCACAGGTGGGACAGACATTCGTCGAGGGAGGGGGTGGGTGGGGCTAGATTGCTGCGCGCTCCTTCCGCTGCCTGCGCTTGACCTCTTCATGCTCTTTGCGTTGAGACTCGAAGAACTCAACGCCCTCCCAGATGCACTTTCTCCACCTTGGGCGGTCTTCAGCCAGGGTCTCCCAGGTGTCAGTGGTGATGTCGCACTTTACCCGGGAGGCTTTGAGGGTGTCTTTGTAACGCTTCCGCTGCCCACCTTTGGCTCGTTTAACATGAAGGAGCTCCGCATAAAGCATTTGCTTCGGGAGTCTCGTATCTGGCATGCGTACTATGTGGCCTGCCCAGCGAAGCTGATCGAGTGTGGTCAGTGCTTCAATACTGGGGATGTTAGCCTGGTCAAGGACACTGATGTTGGTGCGTCTGTCCTCCCAGGGGATTTGCAAGAACTTGGAGACATCGTTGGTGGTATATCTCCAGCGACTTGAGGTGCCTTCTATACATCGTCCATGCCTCAGATCCGTACAGGAGGAGGACGGGTATTACTACAGCCCTGTAGACCATGTGCTTGGTGATAGATTTGAGGGCCAGGTCTTCAAACACTTTTTGCCTCAGACGGCCGAAGGTTGCACTGGTGCACTGGAGGCGATGTTGAATCTCCGCATCAATGTCAGCCTTTGCTGTTAAGAGGCCCCCGACATTTGGGAAATGGTCCATGTTGTCGAGGGCCGCGCCGTGAATCTTGATGGGCAGTGCTGTGCGGCGGGGACAGGCTGGTGGAGGACCTTTGTCTTACGGATGTTAAGCGTAAGGCCCATGCTTTCATATGCCTCAGTGAATACATTGACTATATCCTGGAGTTCAGCGTCAGAACGTGCGCAGACACAGGCATTGTCCGCGTACTGCAGTTCAACGACAGAGGTTGGGGTGATCTTGGACCTGGCCTGGAGGCGGCATAGGTTAAACAGCTTCCCATTGGTTCTGTAATTTAGTTCCACTCCAGCGGGGAGCTTATTGATTGTGAGGTGGAGCATGGCGACAAGGAAGATTGAAGAGGGTTGGAGCGATGACGCAGCCCTGTTTGATCCCGGTCCGGACGTGAATTGGGTCTGTAATGGATCCGTTGGTAAGGATCACGGCCTGTATGTCGTTGTGAAGCAGGCGAAGGATGTTGACAAACTTTTGGGGGCATCCGAAATGGAGGAGAACGCTCCATAAACTCTCACGGTTGACAGTGTCAAAGGCCTTTGTAAGATCGAAGGCAGCCATATACAAGCTGGCGCTGCTCCATGCATTTTTCAACAGCTGTCGCAATGCAAAGATCATTTCCGTTGTGCCCCGTAGGGGGCGAAATCCGCATTGTGATTCTGGGAGGAGCTCCTCGGCCACAGGGAGAAGACAGTTGAGGAGAACTCTAGTGACAACTTTCCCAGTGGCTGATAGCAGGGAGATTCCTCTGTAGTTGCCGCAGTCGGACTTATCCCCTTTTTAAAAAATGGTCACAATCACTGCATCTCTGAGATCTCCCGACATGCTCTCCTCCCTCCAGATGAGAGAGACGAGGTCATGTATCCGCGCCAACAGCGCCTCTCCGCCATACTTTAGCGCCTCAGCAGGGATTCCATCCGCACTCATAGCCTTGTTATTCTTGAGCTGTTTTATGGCTTTGCCTACCTCATGCAACGTTGAAGTTTCACTGAGTTGGGGGCGGGTCGCATGCTGTGGGATGGAGTCGAGAGCACTCAAGTCTAGGGCAGTCTTGATTGAGGAGATCTTCAAAGTGCTCCTTCCATCGGGCCCAGATAGCCTGAGTGTCCTTGATGAGTATTTCCCCGTTCTTGTCCAGGAGTGGGGTGGGGCCTTGGGAGTTTGGACCGTAGGTGGCCTTGACTGCAATGAAGAATCCTCGCATATCATGGCTATCGGCCAGTTGTTGTATCTCCTGTGCTTTCCCCATCCACCACCTGTTCTTTAGGTCCCAGGATTTTTGTTGAACCCGAGCCTTGAGCCGTCTATAATGTTGTTTTGCAGCTCCCGAGTTGGGTTATTGCTTAGGGCTCAGAAATGCTTTGCGCTTGCGATCTATTAGTTCTTCAATCTCCTGATCATTTTCATCAAACTAGTCCTGATATTTTCTGGTTGAGTAACCAAGTGTCTCCAGGCCTGGCACTGGTTATAGAGGCCTGGAGGGCAGACCAAGCGCTGTGGACATTCAGCATCTCAGGGTCATCAAGACATGCCAGGTTAGCTGAGGCACTGGCTGTATAGGGCTCTCTTTCTATAATTATACTGGAGACCAATGGCTCTACCAATAATACATTGTGTGCGACATGACGCAAGACCCCTGTTATTACAGAACAGACTTATTCTGAGCAACATCATGGAAGATCCACGAGAATACAATTAAAGTTAAAGATAATTCAAAGTCCTTTATCGAGCATGTGCCCATCACAGTGGCGATGTCACTCTTAGAGAAAGAATGCTAGCCATATCATCTTAGATTCTTGTTCGCTGAAGGCAGAGATGGACAAACAAATTGCCAGCCTCTAATTAACCAATTTACAGAGTGCATTTGAGCAATGGCCTTAAAAGAACAGGCCAGGTTCACAGCTAAAATCATAACCTTGCCCCAGACCCTAGACAGTCCATATCAACACTACAAATCATCAGCTATCATAGAATTACATAGAAAATACAGCACAGAAACAGGCCATTCGGCCCAAATAGTCTGTGCTGGTGTTTATACGTCTCATTCCATCTGCCTCATCTCAGCCTTTCAGCATGTCTTTCTATTCCCTTTTCTCTCACATACTCGTCGAGTTTCCTTTTAAAAGAATCCAAGCTATTTACCTCAACCACGTCCTGTGATAGCGAGTTCCACATTCTCACCACTCTCTGGGTAAAGACATTTCTCCTCATTTCCCAATTGGATTTATTTGTAACTATCTTGTATTTATGGCCCCTAGTTTTAGATTCTCCTCCAAGTGGAAACATTCTCTTCACAGCTGTCCTGTCCAGCCCATTCATAATTTTAAGGGCCTCTATCCAGTCACCTCCAAGTCTTCTCTTTTCTAAAGAAAAAAGCCCCAACTGTTTCAATCTTTCCAGATAGTTGTAACCACAGCACTCCTCTGTAATCTTGCTCAACGTAGGTTGGACGCTACGCTATTTTATCCCATCTAACGTACAAGATATTATCAGGGCCACTAGTTTATGGTGATTGAATAAAGATGCAACTTGAATAATTCAGAGTATTGTGGGAATGTCAGTGGTATTTTCAGGGTTGAATTCCATGACCGTGTACCTTATTGTAGCTAGTGTGTTGATAATAACACAGGCCAGCCCACACTGCGATATGTGCGCACACTAGGTCCGTGCAGCAGAGCAGGTCTCCAGTCGTCCTGGTTAACCCTTGCCACTGGATAAAGGCCTAGCTGTCACGCCAGTGTGGTGGTTGATGTGCAACGGCCACCCCACGTTAAAAAAAATCCACATACAGGCATCTTCCACCTCCTCAACTCGAGTTTAGGACTGGAACATCAGGTCCTTCATTGAAACATCTGTGAACTCTTGTGGAAGTAAGTCATCCTTGTTCGAGGGACTGCCTATGATGTGATGATGATAATAAAGAGGGGACAAGTATATAGCGTAATGGAGAATGTATGTGTCAGCTGTGGCGCAGTGGGTAGCACTCTCACCTTGGAGGCAGAAGATTGTGGGTTCAAGTCCCACGCGAGAGACTTGAGCACACAAATTTAGGCTGAGACTCCCAGTGCAGTGCTGAGGGAGCGTCTTTTGGATGAGACGTTAAACCGAGGCCCCATCTGCCCTCTCAAATGGACATAAAAGATCCCATGGCACTATTTTGAAGAAGAGCAGGGGAGTTCTCCCCGGTGTCCTGGCCAATGTTTATCCCTCAATCAACATCACATTGCTGTATGTGGGAGCTTGCTGTATGTGGGAGCTTGTTGTGTGCCAATTGACTGCCGCATTTCCTACATTACAACAGTGACTACACTTCAAAAGTACTTCATCGGCTGTAAAGCGCTTTGGAATGTCCGGTGGTCATGAAAGACGCTATATAAATGCAAGTCTTTTTTTTTTCTTTTGATCACTGTGTTGGTACATTTTAAGGGTTGCTAGGGGAACAAAAGCAATGTTGGATCAAAATAAAGTAAATGGATGGAAATTCTATAGAATATAAATGTAATTTCAAAAATATGAAATTATATCTTGGAAGGTGAAGATTTATGAATAAATGGATAGGCGGTTACGATAAACACACTTACTGACACACCTACTGTTAGTGACTCAGCAACAACTCACAATGTTCCCCACCACACTGACACCGTCACAAATAGCGCATTTATATACAAGCATAAAATATTTACACAAATGACATGCAATACATACATTACAACACAGCGAATGATTAATGGAGTTCAGGAACACTCAGGACATAGTCCTGGAATTTGGCAGCAGCTCATTTGGGGCCTTGATTCACTGGGAGGGGGTAGTGAGGGTTTTGAAACAATGGGGAGGGGCATGGGCTTTGGCAGTATAGAGGGAGTGGTTCTCAGGTTTGGTGCAACTGGAGTCAGCAGCCTGTGATTTTGTAGCACAGGGAATTGTATTCCAGAATTCAGCAACGCTGTGCAGTGGGGTCCTGGGTGTCTCAGCAGTGAGAGGCAGGTCTGAGCTGTGAAAGCATCAGGGAGTATTGGGTCCAAGATCTGGTCACATGGGCCATGATTGTAAAGGGGATCCTCGGGTGTGGCGTTACTGGAAGAGCTGGACAAAGAATCCTGGACTTGCTGACATGCTTCCTGCATTTTCTGCTTTTGTTTCCGATTTACAGCATCTCCCTCTGTTATTTTAACTGTGGCACTAACCTGATTACTTTGTGAAGGAGGACGTTATAAAATGTTACAACAGGGAGCGTGGCATTACAAATGGAGGATGTATTTTCAAATGTTACAAGGGGATGCTGCTATAAAGGGAGGGATGTTACAAAAGGGATTTGTCACAAAATCGGGGCCACAAATCGGTCCGGTGAAAGTTGTAAGAGAAGGAGGAAATGTTATCAAAGCAAGAGGCATTATTCAATGGAAAGTGTTATGGAAGGGATGGTGCTCTGGAAGAATCTTATAAAAGGGAAGCGACATTTTGTAGCATCCGACTTGTTCTTATCAGCAATGTTGGAACCACCGCCCCCCTCTGGCTGCCCCCCAAACAACTCAAGTGCAGTTGTTAATGATTCCTCACAAACTCTACATTGATGGATGCAGTATGGACACTTACAAAGGGGCCGTCTCCTTTAGGATTCCTTAGATGCTGGCTTCTTAGCTCAACTGGGCCCTCTGGTGGAGTCAAGATTTTTGTATCTTCCTCACTACGTGCAACCAGGGACAAAGTGAAGGTGGAAACCTCTCCTGGGGTATGACAGCTTCCAGAATTAAACAGCGAAGGGTGAGCACCCCGATTCAGAGGCAGGCTTCCTTGTGTGACATTAGAAATCAGCATAACAGCTGGCTAAAGAAACCTACTGCAATGGTTAGGGACCCACAGACACACATTATACATACCTGCCCCACATTGTGGTTCTGTATTACTTTTGTGCATTAATAACTCACTGCCGCAATCGGACTCGTCACATTTCTTGAAGGTGATCACGATTACAGCATCTCTGAGATCCCCTGGCATGCTCTCCTCCTTCCAGATGAGAGATGAGGTTGTGGATTTGTGTCAAGAGTAGTTCTCCGCTATGCTTTAGCACTTCGGTGAGATTCCATTTGCTCCCGAGGTCTTCTTGTTTTTCCAACCTCATCCTGGGCTGAGATTGTGCCGATGTGGTGATGGGTGGCACGCTGTGGGACGGAGTTGAGGACACTCACGTCAAAGACAGTCTTGGTTGAGGAGATCCTCGAAGTGCTCCTTCTGCTCTTGGCTGGCCCAAGACTGCTCAAAGTGGAGAAGCATCCAAGGCGGCGCCAAACACTTCGAGTCTCTTCGCCAGGAGCACGCGGAAGTCAAATACAAACAGCAGAAGGAGCGTACAACAAATCAAGCACCCCATCCACCCGTCCCTCCAACCACCATTTGCCCCACTTGTGAAAGAAACTGTCATAGGTCTCATCAGTCACCTTAGAACTCATTTTAGTGTGGAAGCAAGTCATCCTCTACTCCATGGGACTGCCTAAGAACTCACTGTAATCAGGCAAACAATATGCTAGATTGTGCATCACCCACATCCTTCGGCCTACCATTGGCAGCCGTGCCTTCAGCCGCCTGAGCCCTAAACTCTGGAATTCCCTCCCTAAACCTCCCTCTCCTTAAAACTTACCTCTGACAAAACTTTTAGTTGCCTCTCCAAGCGATTCCTTCTTTGTCTCGGTATTAATTTTTGTCTGATTACGTTGCTGCAAAGCACCATGGGACCTTTTACTACATTGAAAGCACTACAGAAGTTGTAGACTGAGGGAACTGGAGTATGTAGCCACATGGATCGCTCAAAAAAGACATTCTAAAATGAAGCTTTGAAGCTGGTGCACAAATCAAAGTGAATCTTTTCAGTCATCTGGTGCAGCTGTTCTGAACAGATAAAACACTTTCACCCACCTCTAGTCTTCGTCTTAGGCGGTCCCTCTGTCGACGATGACCTATTCCACACCAAAAAGGGAGGAGTTCACAGGTGTTTCAACGAAGGACCTAATATTTCAGTCCCGAACTACATATGGAAGATGCCTGTGCGTGGATTTTTTTTAACGTGTGGTAGCCGTTGTACACCAGCCACCACACGGGCTTGACAGAGCGAGGTCTTGGTCCAGTGGCAAGAATTAACCAAGACGACCGGAGACCAGCTCTGCTGCAGACCTGGTGTGCACACATCTCGCATTGTGGGCTGGCCCGTGCTGCCCCTGTGCCCTCACCTCTTCTGGGCCCCCGAACTCACGCCTCTCCTGGCCCCGATCACGTCGCTCTACAATCTCTCGCCGCTCATGCTGTACCTGCTCACACTGCAATCACCGACCAAGTCGCCCTTCTCCAAGACGTCGCTCTCCTGCACCAGCCCGTGCTGCTCCTGGAGGTGGTATGCCACAACGCTGCTCCAGGGCCCACAGCTCTGCTCCTTTTATGACCCCGACCTGCCGTTGGTGTTCTCACAGGCTATCTATCGCTAACTACACGATACATATTTTTATGAATAAAATAGAATAATTGTTATCCAAATGTTTGTTTCATATTTTTACTGATACCAATAATATGTGAGAACCTGAAGTTAGCAGGACATTATTCAAGAACTAAACCCCATCTTTGTTCATTTACCAACTCTTCTCTGTACTTTACGCAGGAATAGAGTAAAAAGAGAAACTGTTTCTAATGACTGAAGGGTCGATAATCAGAGGGCGACACGAGGAAAAATGAGTAGTTAAGATTTGGGAGTGCACTGCCAGATAGTGTGGTGGATACAGATTCAGTAGTAGCCTTCAAAAGGGAATTGAAAAAATACTTGGAAGAAAAAGAAATTGCAGGGATATGGGGAACGAGCGGGTGAGTGGGACTAACTGGATTGTTCTTTGAAAGAGCTGGAGGAGACTCATTGGGTCAAATGGCCTTTCTGCGCTGTATTATTCTATGCTTCTATACACATTGGCTGTGGGCAGTATGACATATTGGTGGTTCAGGCATTTTCTGGACACAACTCAGGCCTGGGGTGTGTTTGATCTCTGCAGGTGAAAGTGTGGGAAAATACCTAAACCATTGATATCAGATTAAGAGGTCTCTCCTGCCATGGTCTGGCTCAGCACTTTGCTGTGGGTTCTGCTATTAAGCCACTGTCAAGACAATGTACTTGCAATTTTAATGAGAAAATAAGTATTACAATTCCTTTGCTGTTGCTACTTTACAATGGACTCGGCATACCAAACATTCCTCAGATGAAGGTTAATTCTAGAAACCAGTTAATGATGGAAAGTGTTGTTTGCCACCATTGGGCTTAAAGTCATTTGTGGCTCAGTGGGAATCACTCTCGTCGCAGAGTCAGAAGGTTGTGGGTTCAAATTCCACTCGAGAGCGGAGCACAAAAATCTAGGCCGACACTCCAATGCAGCACTGAGGGAGTGCTGCACTATGAGATGTTAAACCGAGGCCTTGTCTGCTCTCTCGGGTGGATGTAAAAGATCCCATGGCACTATTTGAAGAACAGGGAAGCGCTGCCTGGGCCAATATTTATCCCTCAATCAACATCAGATTATCACATTGCTGTTTGTGGGAGCTTGCTGTGCGTAATTGACTGCCGTGTTTCCTAGTGATAAAGGGTTTTGGGACGTCCCAATGTCTTGAAAGGTGCCATATAAAAGCAAGTCTTTCTTTCTAACTGTTACAATACATAGTCTAGTCGTACTTTTATTTGAGTTAGTCAGATGAGCTTTTCTTCACCCAAGTACAGACTAAATTCAATTTGTTACAGGTTTTCTGTTAGAATCATAGAAATTTACAGCACGGAAGGAGGCCATTTGGCTCCTCATGTCCGCACTGGCCAAGAGCTGTCCAGCCTAATCCCACTTTCCAGCTCTTGGTCCGTAGCCTTGTCGGTTACGGCCCTTCAAGTGCACATCCAAGTATCTTTTAAATGTCTAGCACCCTTTCAGGCAGTGAGTTCCAGACTCCACCCACCCTATGGGTGAAGATAGTTACCCTCATATCACCTTAAACTTCTCCCCAATTACTTTAAATATATGCCCCCTGGTTGTTGACCCCTCTGCCAAGGTACACAGGTCCTTTCTATCCAGGCCACTCATAATTTTAGACACTTCAATCAGGTCTCCCCTTAGTCTCCTCTGTTCCAAAGAAAACAGACGCAGCATTTCCAATCTTTCCTCATAGCCAAAATTCTCCAGTCCATGCAACATTCTTGTAAATCTCCTTTGCACCTTTAGTTTGGATAGACCCTGTTGAACCTTTAATTTGGACAGACCCTGAAACAGAGAATGTTGTCAGTCAGCATTTAATGAGTCTGGTAGGATGGCTCCTAAAAACCAAGTGATTTAAATGATTGCTACAACTTTCTATTAAAACTCTGAAAAGACATTTAGGGTTTTCCCTGGCAGGGGAGACATTTGGTCATTGTCCTGGCAGGACTGTTCATCTCATCATCAGTTACTGTTTTGACCAAAATAGTACTTGAAGCTGGTGCACAAATCACTGACAAAAGTAGTTCTGCATGTGGACCTGCCCGGGGTAGGTAGAATCACTGGGCTGGGGCCTTTGCAACTGTTTCCCACATTTCAATCTCTGTTGTGCACCCAGATGGCCAGAGACTACAATCACACGGGATGTGAATGGTGGGCACTGCAGGGAATGTCCCAATTTTTTTGGGGGCGTGCAGCCAATTCACAGTTCCTCGCATGCATAAAATTTAGCATTGGAAAAGCCGGTCCGAGGTACCGATTGCTTTATTGGTACAAACATCCAAATTCAGATTTATAGATTGCACGAGTTGGCTGTTATAGCTTGTAGAGGCGGTTTTAAAAATCAGTGGGGCCCTTCCTCAAGATGGGGTGTTTGCAAACATTATGGTAGCATTAGGCTTGCATTCCATTAACCTGAACATACGCACAGAATTACTCCACGCTGTAACCATCAGGTTGGAAAAATGAATATAAATTATTTTAGAACAGAGCAACGTCTCTGCTTAAAGGAAAACAGGATAAACTACACAACTATAAACCAGTTAGTCTCTCATAAGTTGTGGGCAAATTCAAATAATACACAATTCAGAATCAAATTAGTAAGCATTTAAGAGATGCTTGCGATAATTGAAGGCCGCCAGTGTAGATTTGTGAAAGGTAAATTGTGTTTATGACAAATTTAATAGAATTTTTTGAATTAATTGACTGGATAAATAAAACGAATGCCTTTGATGTAGTGCAACAAAAGGATACACTTTCAATTAGAGCAATGGAGGACAGACTGGTTCAATTCACCAAGGATGGATGGCAAACTGCTTACAAGGAGAGACTCAAAATACTCGTCTATTTCCACTGCAGCGGAAAAGGCCACAGGGAGCTTTAATGGAAGTTTAAAATTCTGTGCCATTTCCCACTGGTTGGAGTTAGCGATGAAAGGTCATGAATTTAAAATTGCTACCAAGAGACAAGAGGTTCGGAGAAATTCCTATAAAAAAAAAGAGTTGTGACAGACTAACTGCCTCCAGATGCCATGTCTCAACTCAGTATTAAAGCACATCAAACATTCCCTTCTGACCTCACACAAATTGGTTCTCCTTAAAATGACACAAAAACCCTAATTGCAAATATCGTAAGCTCAGAATTTTTATGCAATGACTTAAAATGCAGACTGAATATCAAAAACAGAGGGTACCCAGCTATGCTGCTCTAATAGTGTCAGTTCCAGGGTCCTTATCAGGCCAATGTACATGAACAAGAAAGCCTGTGAAGGCCACGTGCAGCAAGACGTAGTTACTGTACAGTTTGATACAATCACAATGTTGCAATGAACAACATCCTTCAACGGCAGGAACCATACATTATACCATGTTAAAACCAAGGGTGCTTTCATGATGGGAAGTCGTTGCAGGAATGATGGGGAAGTAGCAGTGGACATAAAGCAAGACAAACCAAGTGCAGGATTAATATTCAGTTATTTATTTAATCCCCACAGTGACCCAAAACAAATCATGGTATTACACTGAGCTCCTATCTCACACAAACACACAAAGTCATTGACGGCAAGGGCTAGCACAACAAGAGTCCTTATACCAGCTTCGTATGCACACTGCATACATGTTTTGTTTTTTGGTTGTTCAAAAAAAAAGGTAGGGGCAGCATTTCCAAACGTCCACAGAACGATAGCCACTCTTAAAAGACACCAACAAAAAAAAAAAAACAGGCAGAACCACACAATTTGTTGTATTATAATATAAATCTGTATCAATTCAGCCTGTGCCCACGCGTGCACTTACAATCCTGCAAATCAGATCAGCAAAACTGAAAGTTCTCCCTTCCCCTACAATGAAAGAAAATCCCAGTGCAGAGACAATGGACGTAGACTCTGAACTGGCCTGGGGGCAATGGTCATTACTTGGCCCATTAGTCGCAGAGGGTTAGAATTCAAATTGTATCTTTTAAAAAGGTGCCCGATCTCCTGGGGATCTCGTTTGGAATAGTGTGGGATAGTTAATAATCGTTTTGCAATGTACGTTTCAGTTTATCCTGAGCTGTTTCGAGTCTACGGAAAACTCTACTGGAGAAAAGACTACCAAAATGTGCAGCATGTTTCTTTTGAACCACAATAGGTATTTGGGGAAATTGGCAACAGTTCATAAAACAGGATACAAAAACGGCAGAAACGGACGTCTAATAATCTATACAGTTTAAAATGGTTTAATTCAGGACTGCCCACACCCCCCCAGGACTGACCAGTCAGCACCAGGTGGCTATAATGCTTCTCAATGAACAGTAACAAGCTGACGAGGAGGGTGACTGTACCAACACCTGAGGAAAGCTACTGCAATGCAAAAGAATGAGGCTTGGGGGTTTGAGTCGGGGGGGGGGGGGGGGGGGGGGAATATAAATCTAACAGATACCGTTTAATCTTCAATACCAATTACTCTCACCTCAAGTATGCTGTCGTTTGGATAGAAAATATAAAACCATACAAATAGCACAACGTTTTTTTTGTTTTTTTTTATTTTTTGGAAGTAGTCTGCAGTCGTAAATGCGAGTCCTGTGGTCCTCCCTCAGTGTAAGAATATAGGAGCTGGTGAAAAGGTCCCACGAGCTGCACACTAAACAGCGCTGGGGGGATGGATCTCGCTGTCAGGTACAGACACTATGTCAAAGGTCAGGTCAGTTCTGGGGTTATGGTTACGAGAGGTCAGTCTTCAGCCTCATTCTCCTCTTTGGTGCTGCCAGTGGTGGCAGAGAGTGCAGATTGGGAAGCCTGGAGATGGAAAAACATACAAGTGTATTAAATGACCGCTTTGGCCAACACATTCTGTTTATCACTGTGAGCCAAGCCTTTTTCTGCAGAGGGGATTCACAGCTTGAAGCCCATGATCAGTATCTTTCAGGCCCAATGAGGAAGGAGGCATTGTTGGATCTGGTTCTGGGGAATGAGGTGGGTCAGGTGGAGAAAGTACCAGTAGGTGAATATTTAGGGAACAGTGATCATAGTACAGGTTGAACCTCTCTTTTCCGGCACCCTCGGGACCTGGCCTGTTTTGGATAAGGGATTTTTCCAGACGAGGGGAGGTCACGTTAAATTGGATGGTACAGGTACTGAGCAAGGGGATATCGGGGTTGGCTGTCTTGGGACTGGGAGTGCAAAAGAGAGATCGTGGGGGGACAGGGGATCGCGGGGTCAGGCCAGCGATTGCTGGAGTGGGCAGCGAGGAAAGACTTCTATTTGTTCATGTCGGAGCGGCCGGGAATGGTGCCGGTAAAGGGGGTCCCGGATAAGCGAGGTTCAACCTGTATGAGATAGCAGTTAAAAAAGCATACGGGATCCTGGGCTTCATAAATAAGAGGCATAGAGTACAAAAGCAAGGAAGTTATGATGAAACCTTGTAAAACACTGGTTCGGCCTCAACTGGAGTATGGTGTCCAATTCTGGGTACTGCACTTTAGGAAGGATTTGAAGGCCTTAGAGGGTGCAGAAAAGACTTACAAGAATGGTTCCAGGAATAATGGGACTGGAGAAGCTGGGGTTGTTCCCCTTAGAGCAGAGAAGGTCGAGAGGAGATTTGATAGAGGTGTTCAAAATCATGAGGGGTTTAGACAGAGTAGATCGAGAGAAACTGTTCCCGTTGGCAGAAGGGCCGAGAACCAGAGGATATAAATTTAAGATGGTTGGCAGAAGAACCAAAGGCGACACAGGGAAATTATTTTTTTTACGCAACGAGTGGTTAAGATCTGGATTGCACTGCCTGAGCGGGTGGATGCGGCAGATTCAATTGCGGCTTTTAGGGGGGGGGGGGGGGGGAGTGGGACTAGCTGAAGTGTTATTGTAGCGAGCTGGCATGGGCTCGACGGGCCGAATGGCTTTCTTCTGTGCTGTAACCATTCTATGTCCTGGATTAGGAAATGAAGGGTACCAAATGTGATAAAACTAACTTGCCAATGGCGACATCTTGATTCAAACAGAACTTCCTGCATTCCAAAAATGACAGTCATTTGAATGTTTAGTTACTGAGCTAATTGGTCTGAAAACTTTGCAATACGAGGGGGCTGTGTTTTCTGCTATGGAAAGAGTAAATTTGGTCACATTTCACAGATGAATGAAGGTACTTATTCGGAGATGTGCATTTGTTGCGTTGACACGCCACAGTTAAGAAAGTAATTATTGTTGAATTTAGCGGACTGCAAGGAATCGAATAGATAAATACAGAAAGTAGCTGCAGTTCTTCAGAGATTTTCGCCAGGTGGAAAATTCCACAACTGGAGGCTTAGAATACATAGATCACACTTCTTTTTCAATCTGTAGAGACCATAGAGGGATGCAACATACTTAGTACATTATATTTGTATTGTATTGGTAGTATTTGCCAGATTAATTTTGCTTCATGTTTCTATCCAATTATAAAACAAATGCATTCATTGTTTCAGCCTGAATGAACTCTGGACCACGGGCAAGCTCCACCTAATTGAAGAATGCGGCAGCAGGACAGGACTACATTTACCCCAAGTAAGCAGATTATTGCAATTGGGTTTCTTTCTTTTACACAAAAAATAGAATCAGCAAGGTTATAGAACTCCACAAGGGCAGATGAATTAAAAGTTACAGCTTCCAGATTGTTGGGAGCAAGATCCACTTACAAGCACTGCAGTGAAAACATCAAGAGAAAGATTGCAAAAGTAGTTGGAATATCAACAAGCTCGGTGTACGGTTCTGTCCACTGTGAAAACTTGCTACTTACCACCTTCTTCTTCTTCCTCCTCTTCTGGTTCCTTCGGCTAACAGAACTTTGAAGTAGGGCCTGAAAAGGGCAAAAGGAAATCAATCAATTTCAATGCACACAACATGGGTAGAAAAGCAAAAATGAGAAAGCTATACAATTCGAGATTGATCCCTGGGATGAGAGGGCTTCCTCAGAGGAGAGATTGAGCTTACACTCTGGAGTTTAGAAGAATGAGAGGTGATCTCATTGAAACATACAAGATTCTGAGGGGGCTTGACAGGGTAGATGCTGAGAGGCTGTTTCCCCTGGCTGGAGAGTCGAGAACTTGGGGGCATAGTCTCAGGACAAGGAGTCGGCCATTTAGGACTGATGAGGAGAAATTTCTTCACTCAGAGGGTTGTGAATCTTGGAATTTTCAACTGCCAAAGGGGTGTGGATGCTCAGTTGTTGAGTACATTCAAGCTGGAGATTGATAGATTTATGTAATCCAGGGGAATCGAGGGATATGGGGACTGGGCGGGAAAGTGGAGTTGAGGTCGAAGATCAGCTACGATTTCATTGAATGGCAGAGCAGGCTCGAGGGACCATATGACCTACTCCTAATTCTTACGTTAAAGGTTTCTTGATGTGCAAGAAGTTAGAACTTAAGTGCAGAGCAAAAATAAAAATAGTTGTCATTGGAAATACAGACTTCATGTTACAAATTTTATGCAAGGACAAGAGCAGCTAAAATACCCAAGAAACATGTATTAAAATACTGAGGGAGGATTCATTATTTCATCTGCATGAAGTTATCCATGACTCAGCAGCAGCGATGGATTTGAATGGTACACGCTGGTTCTCGTTTCTTAAAAGCATCCAGCTTGGAAAACAGTTCAGCATAGGCTTATGAAATAGTATTGAGGGAATATAATGACACCCAGAGACAGCTGGCTTAAAGAATAAATCTGAAAAAGTCCCATGAAAGATTTCCTGATGTGGTTACTGGACTGTGGCAATGATGGCCTTGTTGTGCTGATTATGGTCTTCCCCCCCAAAAAATGCGGCTACTACTTATTAGACTTTGTAGGAATTTGAATTGAGAGAATCTAGTATTATTGATATTCATGAACCGTTTGGACGCGAATTAGTGAAAAGCTATTCATACATCAGTTAACTTTTCTGGTTTCCACATAATATTCGGCAGAATTTCTATAACTTGCTTAAAATTCAGAGAGACTGGGCATTCTAGGATAGAAACAGAAAATGCTGGAAATACTCAGCAGGTCAGGCAGCATCTGTGGAGAGAGAAACCGAGCCGTCGGGCGATCATGCTATCGAGTGTGTTAGTTTGTCTTGTTTGAACTTTGTCAGCCTGGAAGTTTGAAAAGGGCCGCTTTCGATACTATTTGCCTCATTAGGACCAAGACGAGTTGGTATCAGCAACTTGAGGTATATGCAAATTAATGGGAACATGGATTTAAAACTTTATGTGCAGTCCCAAAGCTCTGTGGCACATACGTGTGACAAAAGATTGGATACCCCCACTTCAGATCATGGTGGTGGTAGACAATGTTCCCTTTAATTTTTTTGGTATGCATGGTCCCTTTAAGGAGCCGCGCGGCCCATTCAAAATATCGCGCATGCGCGGTTTTTCCTGTTGAAAAGCCGCCGAGCCGGCTGCGTGGGAGCTGGAGCGCTGTGGAGCCTAAAAGGAACATTGCTGGTAGGCCACTTCAAGCCTATTTATAAAAGGTAGCAAATCGTTTCTTAAACAACTTTAATTTCACACTTCTGGTTCAGTACTGGTTAAGAGTAAGAGTACAGCTTTACTTAAGCTATATTTTATGCTTCAACACCAAGAGGGTGGAGAAAAACAACACTGAAAGTTGACGAGAACGAAGAGTATTTTCTGATGAAACTGGGGAACAATCAATCACGCTGAACAGAACATGTTAAAAAACTTCAAAAGTGATAGGATCTTTTCGTACTATTTTGAAATCTGCTTTTGATTGCAAAAGAAATTTAAAGTGAAGTAGGTTATAAAAGGGACTTGTTTCCATCACTTGCCTTTAGGTCAGGATCCTTCACATCCAATTCAGACTTGTAGAGATCAGGTTCAAATGTTCCACTGGTGATTCTCATTGGACCGTTTGGCATGAGTAGGACTGTGAACTTAAACTGAGCCACAAACTCTCCTAGAGAAGCACAAAGAAGAACAAATATCAGGTGAAGAAAGAGCAGCATTTCAAATTTAGATATCAAGTAAAAGATTGCAAGTATCAGAGAATCGGATTTAAATGGAAGTGCTAAACATCCCCAGTATTTAATCCAACCAAAAGTATAATTTAGTCACTGCTGTTGAGATCATCAGCACTCAATGGTGTTAAACTGATCTTCGTGCTCAGAGTATTCTTTTGTGGAGTGAGAGGGACGGGGAGATAGAAAAGGCAGAAAAATGGAGACCCCTGCTGGAAAGTGCGTGTGTGGATGTTAGGCATGGCTATGATGCACACTGCGGTGAACAACCTGCTGACATTAATACGAAAGCAAGATACTGCAAAAGCTGGAAATCTGAAATAAAAACAAAATGCTGGAAATACTCAGCAGGTCGGACAGCATCTATGAAGAGAGAAACAGAGTTAAAGTTTCAGGTCAGAATTGGAAAATGTTAGAGATGCAACAGGTTTTCAGCAAGTACAGAGGCAGCGAAAGGGTGGAGGGGAGGAAAGAACAAAAGGAAAGGTCTGTGATACAGTGGAGGGCAGGAAAGATTGAATGACAAAAGGTATAATGGTGCAAGGCAAAAGGAGATGGTAATGGGACAAGTAAAGACACAAAAGAAGGGTTTAGAAGGTGTAAATGGGAATAGCCTGTTGACATTCACTGTTTAAGATCAACGTGTGAATACTGGTCACTTACACAAGGCATCAGAAGGTGCCCAGCACCCGTGGAACCTTGCCCAGCAGGTGGTCAGTGGTTTCGGGGAACCAGAAAAAATTGGTGGAAAAGAACAGGAATAAAACCTGAAGATTCTTCTAGTGCTCAATCTACTATGGCCAGCACCTTATAAAAAGTTTGGAAGAGAGTACTATTGTACAATGTATTACATGTCGCACCTTTTTGAATGGCTGGAGTTCCACATTCTTTTATCATCTCCCCCTCCTCGCCCGAAGGCAGCAAATGTTGCTCGATGATGTTCCAAAGAGGTTAGAAAACCGGTGTTATTTCACCCATGTGGTGTGACCATCCTTCATGAGCCTTTACTTACTAAACGATCGGGTGAAGCATAGTTCCACTTTGAATTTACTCATAGGTAAAGATAGTTCGCGCAGAGGGTCTTACCTTCCTTCTCATACAGTACATTGAATGGCTGAAGGAGTTCATGCTTGGCGCATTCCATAACCCCCATCCTGGCTTTTTTCTCATCCTCAAATGCCCTTTGAAAAGACAAGTCTTTGTTTTACAAGCATTCTAAATGAAGTCTCAAATTGTTACGCCCGCTGTTCAAGGTTGAGAAAACCCAACAATTTAACTTTCTTTTCAAAAAAGGACAAGAGAACTCTGCATATTAAGTTGGATCAAATTAATGTAATCAATTCAACCCCAGGTTAGAGGAAATAACCGGCACATGCTGGACATCAGACATACCTCAGAGTGAAGGGCATAGCATCAAACCGCCTTTCAACCTCACTAAAAAAGGCACGAGATGTTTTCATTTTTAAACCATATTGCTGAGTTGGGTCCCTCTTGTACACGGTTGTTCTCTGACCAGCATCCTTCGCCTGTAGACAAACCATACAGTTAGAAGAGATTTGGTTTACACATACACACATCCACATGCAATAAAAGATAAAAGACAAATCGACTAGACATCATTTTTTTTGCAGATATTTAAAATCTATTTTTTTCTTTGCACTGTTCCAAACTATCCGACCAAATCTGCACTTATTTTCAGACGCACAACGCAATTTTTCTCCTCTTTAAACAAAGGCCACCTGGGATTTAGGTTGCACTGGGTCAATACATAAATGGCGGGTTAGGTTGTTCTCAGCTGTTAGCACAATTAAACACCCCTTGTAGTCGCAAACCAGAAGTGCAAGAAAAGGCAGCCGTGGAAAGGTCTCCAGACAGGGGATTATTTACAAAGTAACATATCCATGGACATTAAAAAAAAATCATAGTATGAGGCTAGGTCTTTGCAAGTGTGTTTGTTGCAGCTAGGTCAACTGTTTAATCAAAAAACAGGAAGGGTCAGCAACCAAATATTAAAATGGTATAAGTTGCATGGGAAATGTGAACAAAATTGCTTAAATCACCTTAATCCAGCTATGGTAACAAAAACCATTACAGCCGTAGGAGAACAATGAGGCTTCAATGCAGCGATTAAACTCCACAAGTACTGTTTGTGATCTTTCACTCTGAAAAATTAGAACTGAAGTATTCCTAGAATTGTGTGTCAGGAACCAGGATTGTAATGGCTTTGCTACTCTGAAAAGATTGCTAATTACTCATTACATTTACATAAATATTTAGAAACCTGTGTATTTATTGTACATATATATATATATTGCATATTATTTCTATATAAAAAGGTTTTAAATCTCATGAAACAAATCAAGTCATAATTTTGGAGAGAGATGTTAAAATGTAATAATGCAACATGATGTCCAAATGCAGAAATATAAAAGCCCTCCATAGATGCTTTTAATTTGGTGGTGAAAAGCTGCCGCTACAAGTCCACGCTGTATTACCACTCACTCGTGAGCAAGGTTTGCAACCCTATTTTTCAAGCCAGTGACTCAGAGCATTTTTCCTTCATCATTCTAGCCATTAGCAAATCTTTCACCTGACCCACAATGAAGAAACAAATTCAAGATCTCTTATGAACCAATTCCTCACCTTGCCTTCTCCAGTACTGATTAACACATCGACAGCATAAACTTCATGAACTTCAAACGCCGTCTTTTCATGGTCTTTCCTATACAAGAAAAGGAACAGAAGAATCTTTTTTAAAACATTGGGACTTAAGCACATCCCTACCATCAGATTTCCCCATGTCTCAGTATGCTTCTGCTGTGGGCATGTAGATTGAGATGCTCCTTATGATCAGGTTAATCTGGTAGTTTGGAGCAGACCCAACATTGACCTCAAATCCAACCACCGAATGGCAATAGAAATTCATCAAATTCTGAGGCTCAAATCACCAGATATAAAATACATCCATGTAGAGTTAGAATTATCGGAGATTTTTTAAATGTTTGTGGTGAGAAAGGAGAGGTTTCCTGCAGTATCACCAGGAATGTTCTCACTTTTGTAGGAAGCACGATGTGACCCGATTTGGGACAATAAAAGTGGGCGACCTAAAAGTTGGGGAACATTTGGGAAGCAGTAACCACAATACAATTTGGTTCAGTGTAAGAATAGAATGCAGAATATCAAGGAATACCTATTATTAACTCAAAATGAAAATAAAATGCATCCTAAATAGTAACATTTTAAATGGAGTAAAGGAGCCCCTCGGGCTTTTCTTCAAAATAGTGCCATGGGATCTTTTATGTCCACCTGAGAGCAGGTGGGGCCTCGGTTTAACGTCTCATTCGAAAGATTGCACCTCCACTCTCCCTCAGCACTGCACTGTCAGCCTAGATTTGTGTGCTCAAGTCCCTGGAGTAGGACTTAAACCCACAACAACCTTCTGACTCAGAGGCGAGGGTGCTACCCACTGAGCCACAGCTGACGCTCATATAGCATAGCTTCACAAAATGTCACCAAAGGCAAGGAATTAGTTAGGAGAGCCGAGAACAGGTTAGGCTCCTTCTACCCCTCCCAGGGTGACCTGAAAGAAGTCAAGATCATAAAGTGCTATGATAAGAAATAATGATCCGATTGTTTCTACTGACCAATGAGACTGGAATTAAAGGATATAGGTGAAAAATATTAAATGGAAGATTAGAAAATATTTACACAGACTGTAATTAGAATACGGAATTATGTCACAAACTACTGTTGAAGTCGTGTTCCAAGTACTTTCCAGCAGGAATTTTAAAAATTGCTCGAAAATTATTTTAAAAGTATGGGGAGCGAGAGCAGGGATTAGACTAGCTAACGCATCAGGAGAGGCGAAAGCAGCAGCATAGATTTGAAGGGCTGAATGGCTTGTTTCTATGCCAGGAACAATTCTGAGCGCAGTGCCCACAAGCAACAAAGTGCCCATAGTACCTGAAGTTTTCAGCATAGAGCAGAAACTATTTAGGGTAATGCCACTTCTTTTGAAGACCAACTTTTTAAAACATTTCAATAAAAGTACAAATTAAATAAATGTAATGAAAAGCCAAACTTTTAGAGCACAAGTGAAGAAAACCTGCCATGAATAGTCTCCCTGATCAGACTTACTTTTGCTGATCTGTCGGGTTCTGAATGATCGTTTTCTCCCCATCAATAACATGTTGTTTGAGTTGATGTGACAGCATGCCTGGAATAAAAGAATATTGCAGCTTAAATTCTAGTTTTAAACCCCCACACCCCCAAAAAAAACTAACCAGCATTTGCAGAGCATCTCACGGTGCCCCCAGGACATCAGCAAGTTTTAACTACAATGAATAACTTTCTGAATGTCAGTATTGTAGTTATGTAGGCAACAGCCAAATTGTGCACAGCAAGATGCTACGGTCAGAGAATGAGATGAAGGATCAGCGAATCTATTTTTGTGGTATTATCAGCGCCAGCCATGGCTCAGTGGGTAGCACTCTCGCCTCAGATTCAGAATGTTGTGGGTTCAAGTCCCACTCCAGGGACTTGAACACATAAATCAAAGCTGATACTCCAGCGCTGCACTGTCGGCGGTGCCATTAAACTGAGGCCCTGTCTGCTCTCTCAGGTGGATGTAAAACACCCCATGGCATTATTTCAAAGAAGAGCAGGGGAGGTGTCCCTGGCCAATATTTATCCCTCAACCAACATCACCAAAACAGATTATCTGGTCATCATCACATTGATGTTTGTGTGCAATTTTGTTGCCACATTTCCTACATTACAACAGTGACTACACTCAAAAAGTACTTCATAGGCTGTAAAGCGCTTTGGGACATCCTAAGATTGTGAAAGGCCCAAGTCTTTCTTTCATTAGTTAATGATGGAATATTGGCCAGGACACTGGTCTTTGAAATGGTGCCATGGGATTATTAACATCCACTTGGACTGACAGACGGGGCTTCGGTTTAACATCTCATCCCAAAAACAGAATTCAGCACACTCTCACCAGTGCCAGATAATCGTGTCAGATTAGCTCAGTTGGTAGCATTCTTGACCAAGTTGAAAGATTATAGGTCCAAGCCTCACTCGACGATTTGAACACAATCTCGGCTGACCCCTGCAGTGCAATACTGGAGGAGTGCTACATTGCTGGAGGTGTAATCGTTCAGATGAGACATTAAACTAAGACCCCAGGTGATTCGATAGTTCAATCTGCTTCAGAGTAGCTGAGCTATAACCACCAGGAATGTCCCAAGTGCAATCACAGCTAATCTCCACTGGGGCAAGAGTTGGATGCTACAATCGGCCTCAGTACCTCAAGTTGAGCGAGGAAAGATCAACAGCCAGGGATCCTGGTCCTGACTTCTATCTTGTGAAACCTGGTGGCAACCTGCATTTTTAAACAGATTTGGGCTCATCTATGATGTCTGTTGATGCATAGCATCAAGGCTTAGATCTGATGAATGACCACTTGAGGTGATGTATGAGAGAGGGCCCCAGTATCCATGGAACCAGGTCCAAAGAGTTGATGCCTTCCAGAAAGGCTGGTGGGTGGGGCTGAGAAAGAGGTGCGCATTGCAGGGGGATTTCAATAAAAACTCAATCGGAGTCATGGTTTCAGAAAATTGATCTGAATTCTTCAAAAAACATTTCAGTCTATACCAATAGACTCACTATTCCTACTTTAGAGGTGAACAAAACAGGATTCACATATTTATAATTATCCCAAACTCCTATCCATTAGTGAATGGCAAACCTCAATGCTATTTTATTTAGCTGCCATGGTTAATGAGTCTTTATTGCCAACATTCCCAGTTAATTAATTTTAATACTTGCAGCATATGGGAAAAGGAGGCTACAAATGCACCAATCGTTTTTCTTCCAAATGGAGAGCGGATTGAACAGATTACTGCTCCTCAATTTGAAAGCAGTCATCCTGGCAGGCAAATACCAATAATGATTACCCACTCGGGCCTCTTTTTTCCTCCTTGTTCATGAGCCATGTATCGAGATGCTTCAGGCAATAGAAGCAGATGTGTTGGATCAACATGGGCAGGAGGACCTGCCTGCATTGTGTCCATACCACATAACCGCAGGGAATGTTTTTTGGACTCCTTCGAGCTGCCAGGATTTTTCTTCTTCAGGCCGAGTATGTGCAGCCTGCTGGAAAGCAGATTCACTGTATGCACCATACCCCTGGTCAAGTGGGGAGGTTCATGACCTGCTACCAAGTCTCCAAACCCATGCTAAATGTGGCCTCTGGAAGATGCATGAACAGTGCCTGGGTTCACTCAGCCTCGCAATGCTGTTTCCTCCTAATGACACATCTTGAACTCCCCCTGTAGTTAATGAAAAGTGCAACCTGCTCCCTTCTCACCATGTGTGGATGTCGCAGGTTCTTTGGATGTGACATTCCCTACAATGAAGGGCTGTTTCAGTTTATGAAAAACTGTATAGTTGTAAAAAAAAAGTGGGATTTTTTTTGAACACTGGAAGTAGTACATTAATTATCTCTTCCAATCAGAATTGGTCATCTTACCTTCTATTGGAGTGCAATTGAAGGACTGAGCGATCTTGTTCCAGGCCTCTGTAACTTGAGTGTTCTGAGTTTGAAAAGAAATCAAGAATATTCCCATTACTAACAATACTCCTATAAAAGTCAATAAATAAGTACATTTCTGGCATCAAAAAATAGTTTAGTGCATTCCAAATAAAACCTATTTCTTGAAGAAACTCAACCTATTCATTTCAAACGGTTTTACTGGATAAAAATTGTCAACCCAAATCAAAAAACTATTTTAAAGTCCTTTAACCAGAGCCAGAACTAGTTTCTCCCAGATACAAAATTCCATCCCCATCTGCCATAACACAGCCACTAGTCAAGGCCTAACCATTAATCTTCCAGAAAACTGCTGCCTTAATTAAGAAGCCTTTTGGTCACAATTAACGTTCCCTCTAATTTTTTTTGGGTGCACAGCCCATTCAAATTTCCACGGCTGCGCGGTGTTTCCACTGAACATTGATCACAATCACTCTTAATCTTAAAGAAGTAATCGCCAAAAGATATAGCACTTTCTCACCCAAAATGACCACTTATGCTAGTGTCGGATACATAATGCAAAAACCACCACAAAACAAACCAAAAATTCTCAGCTCCAGTTTTGATGATATCCATTTATTTCATACATTCCACAAAAACTTCTTGATCCAATAATGCACTTTGTGACACAGAAGATTGAAAAATAGACCTTGCATTCTTGGAGGAACTGACATCCCAAATGTACAATGGTAATCCCCGTGACATGTTGTACATAGCCTTATAGAGCGTATTTGACAATGTTCCAAAAAAAGCTCAAAGCTGCAGACAGGGCAAATCTGGAGTTAGGATAATAAATTACCCGAAGGATAGAAACCTGCAGGTACTTGTTGGCAGAGTTATGTCAGGGTGGGGGACCAAGGGATCTGCGTGAGTTTGGTACTATTCTTAACTTACATCAATGACTTGAACAGAGACCCAATGCAAATTGTTCACATTTATAGAGGATACCAAATTATATGGGACAGTGGAATCAGGAATTATAGAATGAGTTGGATAAGATATGCAAGTGGGCAGAACGGTAGATAAAAGTTCACGGGGTTGGGGGTAATATATTAGCATGGATAGAGGATTGGCTAACTAACAGAACAGAGAGTCAGGATAAATGGTTCATTCTCTGGTTGGCAACCAGTAACTAGTGGGGTGCCGCAGGGATCAGTGCTGGGACCCCAATTATTTACAATCTATATTAACAACCTGGAAGAAGGGACTGAGTGTAACGTAGCCAAGTTTGCTGACGATACAAAGATGGGAGGAAAAGCAACGTGTGAGGACGCAAAAAATCTACAAAAGGACATTGACAGGCTAAGTGAGTGTGCAAGAATTTGGCAGATGGAGTATGTCGGAAAGTGTGAGGTCATGCACTTTGGCAGAAAAAAATCAAAGAGCAAGTTATTATTTAAATGGAGAAAGATTGCAAAGTGCCACAGTACAGCGGGACCTGGGGCTACTTGTGCATGAAACACAAAAGGATAATATGCAAATACAGCAAGTGATCAGGAAGGCCAATGGTATCTTGGCCTTTATTGCAAAGGGGATGGAGTACAAAAGCAGGGAAGTCTTGCTACAGCTATATAAGGTATTGGTGAGGCCACACCTGGAATACTGCATGCAGTTTTGATTTCCATATTTACGAAAGGATATACTTGCTTTGGAGGCAGTTCAGAGAAGGTTCACTAGGTTGATTCCGGGGATGAGGGGTTTGACTTAGGAGGAAAGGTTGAGTAGGTTGGGCCTTTACTCATTGGAGTTCAGAAGAATGAGAAGTGATCTTATCGAAACGTGTAAGATTATGAGGGGACTTGACAAGGTGGATGCAGAGAGGATGTTTCCACTGATGGGGGAGACTAGAACTAGAGGGCATGATCTTAGAATAAGGGGCAACCCATTTAGAACAGAGATGAGGAGAAATGTTTTCTTCCAGAGGGTTGTAAATCTGTGGAATTCGCTGCCTCAGAGAGCTGTGGATGCTGGGACATTGAATAAATTTAAGACAGAAACAGACAGTTTCTTAAACGATAAGGGGATAAGGGGTTATGGGGAGCAGGCGGGGAAGTGGAGCCGAGTCCATGATCAGATCAGATCTTATTGAATGGCAGAGCAAACTTGAGGGGCCGTATGGCCTACTCCTGTTCCTATTTCTTATGTTCTTATCGTACATACTGCACATAGAAAGAAAAACCAGGCAACACGTGCTCCATGACTGGTGTTGCAATGGCTATGGGTGAAAAGTTTAAAAAGTCTCACAAATCTTAGCTCAACATCTCAAGGAGGGCTGAAACACAAATGGGAAGTGATGCTTCAGTTGTCGAGAGTTTTGGCGAGACCCTATCTGAATATTGCATTCAATTCTGGACATCGCACCTCAGGAAGGATATATTGGCCTTGGAGTGCAGATTCACCAGAATGATACCGGGCTTAAAGGGTTAAATTATGACAGGTTGCATAAACTTGGTTTGTATTCCTTTGAGATTCGAAGATTAAGGGGTGATCTGATCGAGGTGTTTATAATGTTAATCGGATTTGATAGGATACAGATAAATTATTCCATGGGGGAAATCAAGAATAAGGCGACAATCATAAGATGAGAGCTAGTAGTTATTAATTACTAATTATTTAGTCGAGATCTGGAACTCTTCCTCCCCCATAAAGGCTGTAGATGCAAGGACAATTGGGAGTTTTCAAGACGGAGATAGATTTTTGTTGTGCAAGGGTATTAAGAGATGTGGAGCAACGGTGGCTAAATGGAGTTGAGGTGCAGATCGGCCGTGGTCTAATTGAATGGTGGAGCAGGCTCGAGGGGCTGAATGACCTGCTCCTGTTCCTAATCTGCATCACTTTCATTAACCCACCATGATTACTCACAGTGCCAGTCAATTGGAGAGCAGGACAGCAATCACTGCTCTATGATGGGCCATCACAGATGCCGCTGTGGGGTGGAAGTGGTCTTACAATAAGCCAGTCTTCCCCCAGCCTCAAACAATGCTACCATTACTGGCGTCCCATTCAGCAGTCTAGCACAAGTAAAATCCACCCCCACCCCCCCACCCACAAAGAGGATAGCCAAGTCAATATCAGAGCAAGATGTAAACTCTGGCATAGCTGAGAGTCCAAAGCTCAACTACTGCAACCATCAAGTTAGATGGCTCCAATAAATTTTCAAACTTCAGCTTGTTTTTCTTGGGAGTGGGCAACAGAAACTTCAATAGCCAATTTCAGCAACGACTGTCAGTTAGTTTCAATGGGATAAGCAATGCTATTTTTAATGTGTCTCCTTTTCCAGTCCTTCACCTGATTGCCTGGCTTCACTAGTCGCAGAGCTGCTTCTGCGCAGTAGTGTGCAGCTTTAATGACGTCAGCTTTGCGGCCGGATACTGGAGTATCCTGGAAAATAAAGTATTTTGAATAAGGAAAAAAAGAGACAGGTGAAAGACATTTAGTCTGAATGTAATATTTACCAAGAATTCTTTTCCCCAAACTTGCCCCAGCGCTCTGCCTGGATTAGAACCAGACGACTTCATTCCAACTGGGGCTGCATTAAAGCTGGTCCAGCCCATTTCTAAAAGGGAGAAACTAGCTCAAGAACACTAAAGACTAGTGAACCAGTCTTGTATGATAACAGCTTTATTAGCGAAGTGAAAATCCCCAGCATGGCTCCAACACACATTTAGTCTATAACATTTTCTTACCCGACTTAAAAGGAGCTGTATGTTGTAGCTGCACAGCTCTGGTTGCAGAACCAATACAATTCCACCAACCCATTGAATAAAATTAGCTTGAAAAAAAACAAAATAATCTTAAGCAGAGCACTACTCCAGCCACATGTTCACTAGTTTGTCAGTGGTCAAGTCAAGTGAACGACATGTTTCCATCCATCTGTTGCTGGTCCCAATTCGAAGGCAGTGCATAATACCAATGGCAATGAACCCATCACATGTGTCATACCAAATGACATGGACACATCAAGAGAAGCAATTAACATTTTAATAACTTAGCAATGGGTTCAAAAACAAATTGATCCTTATCCGTGTCCATTAAAGCCAATGGGCTAGACTTCCCTGTCATTTTCGGCGGGTTCTCGGCGATACAGCTGTTTTTCCACCTGGCAAAAGTTTCCCCCTTAGTTTTTTTTTCAATGGTATCGCCCACATCTGAACACACCCACCGGGACCAAACCGCCGACGTGCAACGCCGAGAAAAATCGGCAGGGCGTAAGTTTGGCCTCAACAGAAGCCCGTCCAGATCGCCGAGGGAACTGCCCTGTAAATGCTGCTTAAGCAGGGCGGTAGGGGAGTACTCTGCAAAGAAAGGTACGTTAAAGGTTCTTTTTTTATTTTTTTAAATTTTTAAATGGCGATTAGGTGTAAAAGTGTCTTGGGAAGGCTTTTTCCGTTTAAAAAAAAAATTGAAATAAAAAAAGTTTCCCCCCCTCCCTCGGCCCAACCGCAGCCTCGGACTAAATTTTAAATACTTACCGTCCATTCCGGTAACAACTGCCCATTTTACTTAGTTTTCCCTTAACCGCCAACAATAAAGGTGCAACGCCCATTTTCTCGCCGGACGATTAGTTTTAATTAGTTTAAACATAAAAGTGGAAATTCTCGCCAGCGTTACTCACCAAACGTTAGCGGTTTTTCTAAGCGGGTAATCAGGGCTCATAGGAAAGTCTAGCCCTATGTTACGAATCTCAGTGCCAACGTAGCCAGGGCAAGGGAAGCAGAGCCAGCTGGATTAGCGACACCAATTTCCAAATTAGCAAAGGGGAATGTAAATGTAGGAATGCATACTTACTACTGCACGTGTCCTACAACATTATGTTTCAAACAGAACTATAGTATGCGTAAAACAGAATAGTACAGCTGCTCCCGGGAGTGTCTCATTTTAATACAGATTAAGTGACGACAGTCAAATTAGGTAGGGTGGGGAATTCCAAGAGAGTACAGCTGCTCAGTCAGCACTGAGATTGACGACATCTGCTTTTATGGACACAGATCAGGACCGATTACATAGTATATGTGGCACAGAAACAGGCCATTCGGCCCAACCAGTCTATGCCGCCATTTATGCTCCACTTGAGCCTCCTCCCGTCTTTCCTCATCTAACTATCAGCATAGCCCTCTATTCCCTTCTCCCTCATATGCTTGTCTAGCCTCCCCTTAAATGCATCGATACTATTCGCTTCAACCACTCTCTGGTAATGAGTTCCACATTCTCACCACTCTCTGGGTAAAGACGTTTCTTCTGAATTCCCCATTGGATTTCTTGGTGACTATCTTTTATTGATGGCCTCTAGTTATGCTCTTCCCCACAAGTGGAAACATTCTCTCTGTATCCACTCTATCAAAACCTTTCATAATTTTAAAGACCTCTATTAGGTCACCCCTCAGCCCTCCCTTTCCCAGCCGCCTGTTCATCCTTTTCTGAAAGGGTGAGGCCAAAATTGCTTCTTTGCGCAGTGCCAGTTAGCGCCGCCAGCCAGCATTAATGGTGCACTAATGAGTTTGCGCACGGTGGCCACATCGGAGCGAGCGGATTTGCCCCCGATGAAATGTGGCTTGCGCCGCGCTCCGCAATTAACGCACCACCACAGCGATGACGACATCACCGTGCGCGCCGACCCCTTTGCGCCCTTCGTGGGAAAGTTCCCCACGGGACGCGAGGTTGGCGTGGGGCGATGACAACGGCAGCTTCTCGGTGCAAGAAGCTGTGGTGGATGTGGCGCCCCGGCCGCCCTTGAAGGGGAGGTGGTAACGCAGTGGCCGCCAACATGCAGCCCCGCACTCTCTTGGATGCCAGGCTGCTGGCCCAGTCGACACCTCCCTGGTGGCCCAGTGGGCGCCACTAAAGTGGTTGCAGAGTTCGTAGCGGCCCTCCGCTTTAAAAGGGGAGGGACATTGTGAGGCAGCAGTGCGACATGGATGTGCTTAGCGCAACACTGAGCGTCACGCCCCGCGAACAGTGTTACCGCAGCAGCAAGTTTTCAAAACTCCAAGAGCCCAAATCTGTGCCGGCGGAAAAAAAATAAGCCAATGCGAATTATGTACTACACCTTTTTCGAAAATTATTAAATATGTGTAGTAATGCCTCTATCTCTTCCCTCGATTCTTTTAAAATGCATAGATGCATTCCATCCGGACCAGGGATTATATCCTCTGAGTTTGATTAGTTTATTTAATGTGTCCCCATTTTATTTTAAATGTACTTATCTCATGACTAATCTCATCACCCAATGTCATGTCCCTATCTCCCTGATAAATATTGAAGTGAAATAATTATTTAATATTTCTGCCCTCTCTCTATTGTTACCTGCTGTATTATCCCATCAGTCCCTTAATGGCCCTATTCCCATCCCAACTTCCCTTTTTTTTATTGATGTGACTGTAAAATATTTTACTATTTTGTTTTTATGTTCCTTGATAATTTAATTTCATAGTTCCTCTTTGCCTTCCAAATTTTGTTTTTTGACTTCTCTCCTAATCTCTTCATATTCTCCCTTATCATGCACTCCCCTGCTGTCTACGTACTTAATGTATGCCTCTTTCTTTATCCTCAATTGCTCCTTTATGGCTTTATTCATCCATGGAGTCTCATTAGTGTTTAGTTTCTTCTTTCCTTTCAATGGAATATATTTTTCCTGCACTCTGTTGAACACCGTTTTAAATGTTTCGTATTGCTGTTCTTGGTTTGCCAATATTGTTGCCCATTTTATTTCCCCAAGTTCTATTCTCCACCTCTCAAAATTAGCTTTTCTTCAATCTATTAACCTGGTTTTGGTCATATTTATGTCCTTTTCAATTATCATCTTAAAAAATATTATATTATGGTCATTATTGCCTCGATGTTCCTCCGGCTTTTACTTCTCTTACCTGCTCTGGTTCATTATTAGATCCAACAGCGAATCCACCCTTGTTGGGCTTTTTACACACTGGGTTAGAAAGGAGTCCTGTACACATTGTAGGAACGCCATTCCCTTTATCCCCTTTACCTACCTCTTCCATCCAATTAATATCGGGGTAGTTGAAATCCCCCATGACTATTATTGTTTTTTTTTTAAAAAACTCATTTCCCTAATGTCTGCATATTTCTTCCTCCACCTCCCTTCCACTATCGGGTGGTCTGTAGACGACGTCTATGAGTGTGATTTATCCTTCATTATCTTTTATCTCTATCCATATGGATTCTATTTTTGTCTTGTTGATAGCTGCGTCACTTTTTTCTACTGCCATTGATATCCCTAATAAGTACAACTACTCCACCTCCTTTTTTTTCCCTATCTTTTCTAAATAGGTCATACCCTGCAATGTTTAATCCTAATCCTTATTTTTCTGTAGCCACGTCTCAGTAATCCCCATGTCTGGTTCCTCGCAACGCATGATTGCCTTCATCGCCCCTGTTTTATAATGGACACTGTGTGCATTGCTGTACAGACAGTTTAACTCCTTTTTTTAATAGGATTTCCTCTCACGTTATGTTTAACTATCTTTTTAGACTCGTGTTCTATAACTCTATTTATTTCCTTGCCATCAATGTACTCTCTTACTTTATATTCTTTCCTCTGCTCTCTTTACCTGTCTTGTTTATATTTAGACTGGCTTGTTTATATTTAGACTGGTTAAGTTTCTTGTAGATCCCTCCCCCCATCTCACTAGTTTAAAGCCTTTGTCACCTCCTTATTTACCCTTTCCGTTAGGACATGGGTCCCATCCCAGTTCAGATGGAGCCACTCCCATCGGTATAGCTCCTTCCTGTCCCAGAACTGGTGTCAGTGTCCTTTGAAAAGGAACCCCTCTTTCCCACACCAGCCCTTTAGCCACATGTTACTTTGCCTGATCGGTTTGCTTCGATACCAGTTTGCACGTGATTCGGGCAATAATCCAGAAAACCTGGAGGTCCTGCTTTTTAAACTTGGAGCCTAACTCCTGATACTTCCTCAGCAGGACCTCCTCCCTGTTCCTACCTATGTTGTTTGTTCCAACATGGACCATGACAACTGGATTTAACCCCTCCCTTTCCAAGTTCCTCTCCAATCGCCGTGTAATATCCCTTACCCTGGCACCGGGTAAGGCAACACACCCTTCGGGATTCTCATTCTTGGCTGCAGAGGACAATATGTATCCACCGAATTATAGAGTCCTCTATCACTACCACATTTCTATTCTGCTCTCTCTTCCTCTCCCCCACCTCCTCCCCTGGACAGCCTTCTGAGCCACGGTGCTTTGGTCTGCATTGTGGTTATCCTCCCTGCAGTCTTTCCCCTTGTACTCACAGGTAGCGAGTTCATCGTACCTGTTAGACAGGACCAGTGCCTGCGGAACCACCTTCTCAACCTCTCCTAAATCCCCGCTACCTGGCTCCAAACGGTCACACCCTCCCTTTCCTGAACCTGTGTTTTCCTCTGGGGGGGGGGGGGGGGGATGACTATATTCTGGATAAAACTGTCCAGAAATTCCTCCCCCTTCCTTATGTGTCAGTGTCTCCAATTCGCATTCCAGCTCAATGACTCGAGCCAGAGAGATTAGAGATGGAGACATCTCCTGCAGATTTGTTTGCTCGGACAGTCTCGCTGTCCACAATTTTCCCACATACTGCAGTCCAGATACACAACCTGCCGTATCTCAGTCTAGCCTTATTTAATCAGTTAAAAGTCTTTATTCAATGATTATTTATAGTTATATTCATTAGTTTAACTAGTTAAACTATAAATTTAACACAGTACATTATAGTTGCCCAGTCCTAGTTTATACCACTGAGCTAGTTTAGAGAGGAAAAAAACCTTAATACTCACCAACCAATCACCTACATGCTGCCCTGGGACGTCACTCCTTGTATTTTGGAAATCGTCAAATGTTCTGCCGCCGCTGCTCTCCGCTACCTTATAGCGCCGCTAGTCTCACCATTTTATCCGAGGTCCGCTCCTTTTGCCGCTGCTCTCACTGCTTCTCTTTATAGCATCGCTGCTTTCGCCGTTTTATCCCTCTAATTTTTAGGGGGCTGCGCGGCCCATTCAAATTTTTGCGCATGCATGGTTTTTCTAAAAAGCCGGTGAGCCAGTCTGCGCAGGACCTCCAGACCGCTGCGCAGCTCAACAGGAACACTGATCAGGACCAGTTTATTTTTGAAACCATCGCTAAGTTATTAAAGTGTTAATTCATTGCAGAGCGTATTGGAGTGCCAGTTTCTGGCGCCAAGAAATGTCATGAAGCAGACTTATACCCATGATCATCACCGTGTTCAGTAACTGATCTTGGCCATACTGTTGTGGAGAAGTTCTGAGGAGGACAAGAGCATCTTCCTAGTTCCCCTCCCTTCTTGTGGGGGCAGGCCACTGCTGTTCACCTGCTAATGGAGTTTCCGATCACTATTGGAAGAGACTTGGCAACAGATCATCTGCCCTCCCTGCTCGGAACAAGGTTTTAAAAAAAATAAAATAAAGGGGAGACTTGTCCTTAAAAAAAAAAGTAATCCAATACAACATTTTTAAATTTAAGGCAGTAAATTATTACTTCAGCTTACAGCGAGAGCGTTTAAACTTTGAAATGGGAAAAAATTATAATTATGCTGCCAAAAACTCAGTGTAGCCACTGCGGATTCACATCTCATTAATCGAAGTGGCTTCATTAACCACCAGGCTGGGAACAGCCCCCTCCATATCAAGTAGAAGATACCTTCTACAGAAATCGTGTTACAACCCAGTGCTAGTGCTCCCAAAATGAACATACCTTGTTGACACCAACAATAAAACTGTGTGCCACATTAGCAATGAATCCGTCTACATGGACACCCAAGTCACTGAAAAACAAAATGTGCATAAATCTCATCTGCAGCTTGTACACAGAATATTGCACCTGCGAGTGTGCTATTCCTTCACAACTTTGAAAGTCCATTACTACAAACACATGAGTTAAAGGGTGAATAAGAGCTTCCTCTAACATTTCAGTTGGTGAAAGCATACAAGCCAAGAACATCCCAGGGTCATTCCCGTCAGTCGAGGCAGGAGTAGGGGCATTACAATCAGCTTCAGCGCTCATGGATTTTGAGGAGGCAGGGAAAGAATAAAGTGAAATGAATCAGGCAGTGTTCCCACCCTTGATCGGTAACCAGTGACCGCAGCTGGAAAGTGGGTGTATGAATGTCGAGTGAGAACAAGATCAGAACTCCCTGTTGTTCCAATAATAGCGTGGAATCTTTTCCGCCCACCTGAGCACTCAGATTTGATTTAGCAGCTTATCAGAACGACAGTATCTCTGATTATGCCACACTCCCTCAGTTCTGCACTGAAATGCCAGGCTACATTATGTGCTCAAGTCCTATAGTAGGACTTAAACCCACAACTTTCTGACCCAAGAGTTCTTCCAACTGAGTCAGGCTGATATTTAAAATATCTTCCAAAAGATTTATAACTTCCTTTTGCTCAAACAGCAAATGACATCAGGGCAAACTAGCTTGCAAAGATTACGGAGTCCAACTGTACGAATGGAGTAGATAACAGTTATCCCTGGAGTTTGTTAAATTTGATTCCTTGCACTGTCAGACTCATTAGCTCCTCAAAGCTAGCTCCCCAATGAAACTATAAGCTCTCACCGTCTATATAAAGAAAAAGACTTGCATTTATATAGCGCCTTTCACGACCACCAGACGTCCCAAAGTGATTTGCAGCCAATGAAGAACTTTTTGAAGTGCAGTCACTGTCGTAATATAGGAAATCCAGCAGCCAATTTGCGCACAGCAAGCTCCCACAAACAGCAATGTGATAACGATCAGATAATATACAAGAATATATTTTTTTAGAAAAACAAATCTAAAATGGTGTGGGGACGAGAGAGAAGGCACTGAAAACAGAGACTGCTTCAAACATTAAGCAAGTTTGGCTATTAAGCAACTGAGTTGTACAGGCCAGAAAAGACCCAGGATCAATCTGCAACCGGTTGCAAGATAGCCCATATCAGCCGCCAGGGCAACACGAGGGGCCTCAGCGTACCCAGGTTAGGGAAAAGCTAGCCAAGGTTCCTGCTCACTATCCAGTGAATCCTACTGGAACATACACATATGAATGTCAGCTGAGGATAGGATCAGGCCCTTCCCCTATCCCCAATGCCTGACACTTGCTGTTAAGACTCATACACATCCAATGGTCACTTGGCTTAGGTAGAAGAGGGTGACTGAGGGCTATAGAACCATACCCCAAAGAGAGTCAATGCCTTCAGGCAAGGAGGAGGGAAAATTAGTGGCAAAATCACCAGCTGATGTGGTACTGAACCACACAGGCAAGGAAGATCCCAAGTTTCATCCTTGATCGGAGTTCCTTTAGCCAACCTGAGCTTCTCAACTGGGCCAGTGGTGCCAAAGTCAGGAAGGTTGGTGCTAATTTTTTTTTTTGACAGTAGTGCCATCTGACTGGAGGACCACATGAAGTTCTATAAAAATACTCTACACCTTTTCTGACTGACAGCACTCCCAATTATTCAGCTGTCTATCCAATTGAGATAATTTTACATTTGTTGTGAAAGAAACTTAATTTTGCTAAATCAAAAACATAGTATGTGAGCTTGAAAATGTACTTACATTTTTACAAGATCTTCCTCCTTCAAGATGTAATCAGGGTCACTCTTGAGAGGAGAGTAGTGGCAGACACAGTTATTCACTGATATACAGGTGGGAAAGGCAATTCCTTTAAATAAAAAAAAAGGGACACATGAGCCATGTCCAGAATTAAATCTATCTCTGTCTTACAAAGAGACAGTCATTACAGTGTTGACTTTCTGACAACTCCAAGACACGGGGAGCTCGCTGAGACTAAATTCGACATCATCTACTTACTGGAAGATTAAGGGGTGATCAAATTGAGGTGTTTAAAGGATTCAATAGGGTATTACATGACACACAACGTAAAACGTACACACAAACAGACCCAACAGGTCCGTGCCAGTGTTTATGCGCCACACGAGCCTCCTCCCACCCTTCTTGATCTCACCCCATCAGCATCACCTTCGATTCCTTACTCCCTCATGTGTTCTCTAGCTTCCCCTTAACTGCATCCAAGTGATTCAGATAGAGAACATTTTTTTTTTAAATGCAACAAGTTGGTGTGATTTGGAATGCGCTGCTTGAAAGAGCAGCGGAAGCAGATTAAATAGTAACTTTCAAAAGGGAATTGGATAAAGGGCAGGGGAGTGGGACTAATTGGATCTCTCTTTCAAAGAGCCGGCACAGGAAGGATGGGTCGAATGGCCTCCTTCTGTGCTGTATCATTCGATAACGGAAGTATAAACTGAACAGACAATAGAAAACACCAGGCTATTGAGTTCATTCTACAACATGGTTACTTAGTGATCGTGACACAAGGTCTTTCTGCCTCATCGGATAGAGTACACATCCCAAGGACAGCGACAGGATGTAAAACAGATCTGGTAAGATTATAGCCAGGACCACTAGCTCACTGTGACTGAATCAGTCAAATGTCATTTTTTAATCACATGGGACATTTACCAGTATTTCAGGGATCATATTTTGCAATTACATCTATTTATAATTAGTCTATGACAAGGAACACAGGCACTTTTACCACCAGTGAGTCTTCAGAATGAAGATTAATCACTGGAGCAAATTTAATTATGGCTTGATATCCTTACATAGAAAATGGGTAGGATTTCTGTTAACACCATGCATCAGTGTGATGGGCCAGTCCATTACAATGAACCCTTTACCAGTCATGACATTCATTACATGGATAGTATAAACAGGCTTAAGCATGTATTACAGTGGATCACATAATTCATACAGCAGACTTAAAGGCCATAGACCATCCTGTGAGGAGGCAATGGCAACAGCTCAGAACAAGCCTAATTACCAAGTGTAATTCACATAATCACAACTTCCAGTTTGCTGCAATTTTTGCATTTGAACCTCAAAAATCCTCCACTGCAACCTTTATACAAGATTTGCTCCAGAGCAAAACCCCCTGAAAATATTAATGCAAAACCCCAACAACCTCAAACGTATGCTTTGTCTCACACACACAACATACCATGCTGAACTCAAAATTTGGGTTGAGTGTTGAGTCATTTACCTTTTTTCATTTCCTTCTCCTTCTTGAAAATTTTCCCCGTCTCCTCCATGATCATTTCATCCCCTTTCTCGCACAGGGCTACAGCAGACACTCCCACCTTTGCTGCATCCACCACCATCTTCAAAACACCTGCAACAAAGGGATAGTGCGTTGGCAATAGCAACACTCGAGTACAACGATTCATTAGAGTTAAAGCTTTAACATCTATAAGCCAATTCACCAGACTGCAGAAGTCAAACCGGCGGACCTTCAAGGTTGGCATGGCTCTGCTAACAATACCCAGGATTTTACCAATTATACTCAGAAGCCAGGAAGGGGAAGCACAGATCAGTGACACGAGTTGATAAAACTTCTTACCATAGCAAATAATTTTATGACTAACGACTCCCCACTTGTACTCGAAAAGAAATTATTTATTACAGCTTCAAAGAATAATGTTTTTATGCATGTTAAAGCCACATCAACTTGTTTATAAATTAGAAGCCTGAAAGGTTTGGTCAATTCTTGGCTGTGCCACTAGAAAGGTCAATAGTAAAAGAAACGGTCTGATAATACAGCAGTTTTGAGCATCAGAATACGCTATGGTAGAATAAAGGATACTCCCTCCACACAATAAATCTGGACTTAGCTATCGGGAATTGGTGCACAGAAGAGGAGAAAGTTTTACAGGTAGTTTTATTTTAAAAGGGCTTAGATGGTATGTGACCAACATTACCTTTAAGCTGCAAGGCCATGCAGCCCTCGAACTACCGCGCAGCCAGCTCATCGGCTTTTAAATGGGAAACTGCACATGCTTGGTATTTTGAATGAAAGGGAATTAAAGGGAACATTGCATGTGACTCCCTCCTCTGAATAGCCTGCTCATTCCCATTCGTGGAATGATGCAAAGGGAAAGTTTTTGTTAAAAAATAAAATTATTTTTCTCGTTTAAAAAAAAAGAGTGGCTCATGCAATAGTTGGATACAGCCGAGAAGAGCTTGAGCCAGCTGCACATTCAAAGACAGGTACTTGGAAACAAACGACAATGGGGAAACGGTGGCAGGGAAGAAAGTTTGTACAAGTCAAATAATGCACCCATTCTGAAGCGAAAACATAAACTTGAATTTTCTTTTGATCTTACAGCTCCCATTTCAGACATCTTTTTTAAATTATGAACTGGTTGGCCACCCAAGTAGCTGATATATGGGTAGATATATAAAAACGGAGCAGGTTCTTGGTGAGAAAATGCTGCTTGAAAGCACTCTTGACGGCTTCTTCCGCTCTTCTGATGATTGAAAGTAGGCCAACGGGGCAGCAATTGGCCAGATTGGATTGTCCTGCTTTTTACAGACAGGATATCCCTGGACAATTTTCCACATTGTCGGGTAGATGCCAGTGTTGCAGTTGTACTGGAACAGCTTGTTCTGGAGCACAGGCATTCAGCATTACAGCCAGGATGTAGTCAGGGCCCACAGCCTTTTCGGTTTCCAGTGCACTCGGGTGAATCGAATTGGCTGAAGATGGGCACCGGTGTAAGGATGGGGACCTCAGGAGAAGGCAAAGCAGCATCATCCGCAAACACTTCAACCTTGTCTTTTGCGTGCTCGGGATCTACCATTGTTGAGGGTAGGGAGGTTCGCGAAGCCTCCTCCTCCACCAGTTAGTTGCTCGATTGCCCAGTACTATTCAATGCCTAGATTACAACAGAGTGAGAGCTGAAATCTGGAACAGTGACATGGGGGCTAACCATGCGTTCCATCTGACTATATCCAACTGAAATCTGATACTGCAGTTAATACGAGACACAATTTTCAAGAGTGGTACCTCTTTTAAAAAAAAATGCAATTCTGCAACACTAAGCTATATCATTGATTCCACACTGCGCTCGGGTCGAAAGGCAGAGCATTGTGCACCCATAAGCTCAAGTATCAGAATAGCAGCGACTTTAAAAAAAAAAAATGCTGGTGGAGAGAACTATGCAGTCAGCCCATTAACATTGAAAATGTAATGGCGATCTTGCAGCCTGCTCGGCAAATTAAAGTTTAAAAAGTTGGTTTCATGCCAACTGCTGTGCTACTGCAGCCAAATGCAACGCCAAAGCACTGCAAGGCTATCTCCTGGACACAGTTTCAAACCAAATACTAAATCCCCAAAGTCATACCAGTTTAGCTGCACTTATCCTGCTTCTGCCTGATCAACTCAGGTTAGTACCAATAGGATGGAAAGAGGAAGTGATACAAAAGTAGTAAACTATTTCTACCCAAGACAGCAACAGTTTTATTTTAGATTGCACTCAAAGCATATAATAATAATAATAATCATAATCATAAATCATCATCAGACAGTCCCACGGAATCGAGGAAGACTTGCTTCCACTCTAAGCACGAGTGCAATACGAGAACCACAGTCTCTGTCACAGGTCGGACAGATAGTCGTTGAGGGAAAGGGTGGGCAGGGAGCCTGGTTTGCCGCTCGCTCCTTCCGCTGCCTGCGCTTGATCATGGTGACAGGGTCCACGGTCCCTTGCATCCCAATTTCTTGATCTCCGAAAGTTGCTGATCTAAAACTAGTTGCTCTCCCCAAGGAAGGGAACAAAACTAAATGTAAATCTGACATTATCCAGGGCAGTTCTTACAAACCACCTTGCAGCTGAATCTATGCACAGGCCTATCAGCAGACATTTACTTACTCATTGGTAAAATAATGCAACCCAAAAGAAAGAAAGTATTTTTCAAATATTTTGCTCTAAGAATTTCACTTCTACTCTGGTTCTTAGTAATACTACAGAATGCACATTACTCCACCACATTAAAAACTATCATTTTGGTTTGAGTCATTTGTCAGATATACACTTGTCTTAACATCTGCATCCAAATTTCACTCTCAAACCATATAGATCCTGCAATTCCTAGCTTCTATTCTAAAGAACAAGTATGTTTGAAGAAAGAAAAATAGGTTTTGATGACATTTGGAAACAAGTCACTTGAACACCTGTATCCACCACTGGATTGTAACACATATGCATTGATTAAACTCCAATTGCTGTTATATTTATTCCAAAATAAGTCTTCCTGAAGCAACTCAAACCCAGCTAGTTGAATTACTGCTATGCAAAATATGAGTAAAGGAGCAGCATGTTGAGCAATTTTAATTTTAAAACACCGTAAAAAATTTATGGAACAACATTGGCACATGTATTACTTTAATCAGCAGAATGTAATGTCTAGTTACTACAGTACAAACAGCTGGTCAATTACTGAGTACAGCGACTACATTTTGTCAATATTCTAGTCCTCCCCCACCCGCGTTCTGCTGGGGTACAGTTTCACAAGTATTGGCAGTCCTCCAGTAACTTGCCCAAGTGATCACTCTTCATGCAAGACTAGACAGCGAACACTGACCAGCTAGTTGATCATGGGTGGTGTCACATCTGGGCCAAACCAGCCTTATTTGGCATTCAGACATGAACACTTCAAGCAGGGTTCACAGAAGTGACAAATAAAAAGGAAGTCCAGCTGTTTTTGTCCCCTGGAACAGGGGTGCTTCAGTCCATTGGAGCATCTCTACTGCCATACCAAGATCAGTTAAAAGAGTACAGATCAGGAATTGAATCTGGAACCTTCTGATCTGTATGGTTCAGTTACACAGTGCATTACCAACTCAGTCATCAAGGGAGCTGTCCACAGTGGCTTTTAAGTTAAAAATGATTCCGTTTTCCCCTCCTCACATCCTCCTCTCCTGAAGGTTGCTGCTGGCACCCTATGGCAACTCAACCAAATAGCCATTATTCATCTGCATGTTTTGACAATGATTCGCATTGGCCAATTTGACCAATTCCACCCCCCCCCACCGAGCTTTGATGGCGAGGGAGGACTCTTTACAACTGAAAACAATCTGGTCCTTACTTAATATCCATACACGTGTGCTTTCCACAAGAGTCAATGGATAGTGATCAAGAGAACCCCGACCAATTTTCTCCTAACTCAGAGGCACTGACAATTGTTGACTCCTTCCAACACCTCAGGCGCGATCAGTACCATACAAACTGGGTATCGAATCCAAGACGTGCGCAGTCTGTGGAGTCACTTTTACATAGGCACTCCTTAGTTCAGATTCTGGAAAACCAGCATCCGTGAACTGACTTACTGCTTATACTACATGTTTACATTTGGCTCCTTTATCCTGGGAGCAGAATCGTAGACCCATAAAACAATTGGGTCTGCAATTTTACCACTGGACAAGGGTGCCAATTTATTATATAATGTGCGAAAGAAATTCAAGGGAATCAATCTCCCAGAATCTGAACTGCAATAATATCAACAACTTGCACTTAAATCTCACTCTTTAGAAACAGAAAATGCTTAACTGTTGTTCCCAAAGAATAAAATACATGGGTTAGGTGGCACAGTACAAAACGGTAATATAACCTAGAGGCTCCAACAACTTTATAAACTAGTCAGGGTGACAGGACCATTTTAAGTTATCAGAACTACTGAATTAGGTTACAAATTTATAACAAACTTCAAGCCTGTGATTTACCCTCGAACACACATATGCATAAATAAAAGCTCTGAAAGATTGTCTGAAACATGACAAGTGTGGTTAGTTTTTTTTAATTCACAGTATTGTACAGAATGTATTAGTTTTTTTATTAAAAAGAATTCATAAGGGCACCTTTTATTGGCAAAATGAGCAATTACACTTAAGCAATTCTGATCTCAAATAACTTCTACTTTATTCTCCACTTTCAAATGATTCCGAGTTAACAATTCTGTGATTCCATACAGCCAGTTCCTGTCTCTCCATGTGCCATGTCCATGTACAACATCAATTCGAAATGAAGAAACCTCATCAAAAACCCAAGCTATGGTCTTAAATCCCAGCCCTCTACATAAATTTACAGTTTTGCAGAACCTAACATTAGACTGCATAATATAAAACTATTTTAGAGCAGTTTGTTGGAAAAGTGTTTAAACACTGCCCCAGGTTTATCTTAGTTATTAATATTTTTTTAAACAAAAAATGCAATTTATAGAACTATAGGTCATGCTGAAAGTTCAAATTATTTGTACTCAACGTACAATATATATTTTTAAATATATATTTTCCACCACTAAGGAAGGTCACTGGTGAATTGGGGCGTTAGTGCTGAGCTGGTTGATCTTAGCAATGATAAGAGTGCGACAATTCGCCTTAACATCGCAGGGCTGGGGCGTTCACGATCGAGAGACTTGCTGAAAGGGGCACACGTTATATCCACGTGGTCGAATAGCCCATGGCTTTTCACGATCAAGGCTCACAGGGGAACGGGGGGTACTTTGCCCCAGCATGGAGTCAATGCCTTCAGCAGAAAATATTTTAGGAAAGAAAGGAAAAAGTATTTTGCATCTACACATTCTGGCCCCAAACTTTTAACCAACGGCCTTCGAAGCAAAATGTGATCGAAATATTAAACAAATTGGAGTTTTAGTTTTCTACACTTTCAAAATCGCCGTTAAAAAAGAGCATTTTCGTCCTTCTGATGCCTGATGGGAAAGAGAAAGGCTGACAGAAGGCGCCAGATTCAGGCTCTTTGGCCCCGTCTCCTCGTGGCCAGACAGACCGAGGCTCCTGAAGGGGCTGCCGAGCTACACTCTGCCCCAGTGGGCGGGCGAATCCGGCGGCGGGCGGCCGATCGATCGAGTGCAGTCGGAGAGCGGCGGGGCTCCAGTGAGAGGGGGCCCCAGGAGCCGAGGCCTGCTCCCTGCCTATGTGCCCCACATGGCAGCGCCGTGGTTACCTCAGAGACAGCGCTCGCAGACTGGGCCTGCCGCCTCAGCTTCTCCCCGCTCCTCCTCCTCCCCCGACTGCTGTGGCCCGGAGCCGCCTTATTAACCTTCCCCGATCAAACCCGACCTTCGGACTCACGATTAGCGATGTCACCACCCATCTTGTACTTGGTGACCACCAGGTCCTCGGCGATCGTCTGCTCCTGGCTCTCGTCGTCCGACATCTTTCCCTCCTGTTACCCACAGTGCCCCGCCGGAGCCGCCTCTTTCCCGGCGGCAACCCGCGCGCGCCGCCGCTGCCGCGGGGCCTCATGGGGGATGTAGTTCCGCGGCCCGGCCGGGCTCGGCTTCACCAGCAGTAGCAACGCCAACTCCGGAACTACACGCCCAGAAGGCGCCGCGCCGGCCGCGCATGCGGAGAGCGGCGCAATACCTCCCTTTGCGTCGACTGATTTTACCTCACGCTTTTTGTGAGCTTGAAGTTCCAACCGCCACCACCACCACCCCTCCCGCCCCCGGAGAGTAAACGGCCTTCACGGGGCGGTGAGAGCAAACAACAAACTGTAAGACCAATTTAAAATTATAACAGTTCTATGTACTTAGAAAGTTAGTTATTTTTAAATTTAAAAAACCGTCGGTAACAAAGAAAGTGGGCGCTGAAGGGGAACACCGGTCTTACACAGGAGGATTGGAAATTGGAACCTGCTCTTGTCAATAATAAGATTCGTTATGGTTTGAATGATGCCAAAGGGACAATTGACTTCCAAGTCACTTCTTTACCAGAGCGGCATGAAAACGTTTATTTTCCCATTAACAGTGATTTTCCCAAACTTTTCTGTGGGAGCAAATATAACACACTCATGGGAACCTCTTACTGATGCAATCCTAGGGAACTTTTGGAGCCAGATACCCAAAAGTTATTTTAGAGCAACAAAAATATGTTGGTAAATCAACAAATACAAACTTTGACAACTTCACAGGCTCGGGACCAGGGGCTGGCTCCCCATTTGAAAATCTGTGTTGTAATATTCAATACAGTCCCTTACATTGCATCAAAATGTGTGCGTGTCCTGTAATAAAAAAAAACAAATGTTGCTTCTTTGTGACTACCATAATAAGTTCACATTAAAAGAATAGAGTTAGAGTTGACATACTGATTCAGGAACAGTCTGTTCCATAAACTCAACTACCACTATTTCTTGTCGTACCAAAGGACCAGATCTGCTACAGTAAGAACTTTTCAGTGCTATTTATTTGTTTTCAAAAAAATTGCAAACATTTTGTGATATTAAAATAGTGCAATCCGATTAGTGTACATTCACTGACTCGGTCATCATAAGATTCTCCATTTAGCTCTTTTGTTCCATTCGTAGTTGAAAATGGGCATTTTCTCTGGCACCCAGGCCCAGATTATCAAGATGCTTATGCTCCTCTAACCATCATTGTCTCGCCACTTAAGGGTATTCAACTCTGGTTTAATATTCTGCAAATCAGCAAAGACGCCCATGAACTGGATCAGAGGTCACTGCCAATGAGGCCACAAACCGGTGATGTTTAACTGCAGATTCCGAGGAGAAATTTGTATAAGATGACACAAATTTAAAGCAATGAATAAATTTACAGATCAGCTGAAAGTATTTTGTGTTGAGTTGGAATTAATTTGCATATCATCCAATCTACTGCTAAAAATTTGTAGATAATGTGGGACAAGGAAGTGACTCAGAAATTGTTAGTGAGCACGAGAGAGATTTACTGTTTTTAAAATACTACTAACGGATCTCCCATGATGTTGCTTTTGGTGATGTTGCCGAGCACAAAAGAAGATGGTTGTGGTGATTGGAGGTCAATCATCACAACCCCAGGACCTCACTGCAGGAGTTCCTCAGGGCAGTGTCCTAGGCCTAACTATCTTCAGCTGCTTCATCAAGGACCCTCCCTCCATCAGAAGGTCAGAAGTGGAGATGTTCGCTGATGACTGCAGAGCGTTCAGTGCCATTCGCAACTCTCCAAATAATGGAGCAGTCTATGCCTGCAAGCAGCAAGACCTGGACGACATTCAGGCTTGGGTTGATATGTGGCAAGTAACAGTCACGCCACACACGTGCCAAGCAATGATTATCTCCGACAAGCAAGAGTCTAGCCATTGCCCCTTGACATTCAATGGTATTACCATCACCGAATCCCCCACCATCAACAGCCTGGGGGGGGTCACCATTAACCAGAAACTTAACTGGATCAGCCACATAAATACTGTGGTAACAAGAGTGGGTATTGTGTGGCGAGTGTCTCACCACCTTACTCCCCAAAGCCTTTCCACCATCTACAGGCACAAGTCAGGAGTGTGATGGAATACTCTCCACGTGCCTGGATGAGTCCGGCTCCAACAACATAAGATCAACACCATCCAGGACAAAGTAGCTTGCTTGATTGGCACCCCATCCATACCTTAAACATTCACCACCAGCGCACCGTGGCTGCAGTGTGTACTATCTACAAGATGCACTGCAGCAACTTGCCAAGGTTTCTTCGACAGCACCTCCCAAACCTGCGACCTCTACCACCTAGAAGGACAGGGGCAGCAGGTGCATGTGAACACCATCTTCTCTTCATGTTCACACACTATCCTGACTTGGAAGTTTATCGCCGTTCCTTCATCTTCACTAGGTCAAAATCCTGGAACTCCCTTCCGAATAGGACTGTGGGAGCACCTTTACCATACGAACATCAGCGGTTCAAGGTGGCGGCGGCGGCTCACCAGCACCTTCTCAAGGGCAATTAGGGATGGACAATAAATGCTGGCCTTACCAGATACACCCACATCCCATGAACGAATAAACAAAAATTGGAGGGTATGCGATTTTATAACAATAGAGGTGTACTGCATAATGTATTAAGTTGGGCCTCCCTGGTCCAGAAACATCTGTGGTTCGGCATTAGTTGGGCCTGAGGGAGAGGACGATTTATACTCTGTTGTGGGCAATGACCCATAAGCGTTCTGCGCATGCGCTGCGGAGAACGCCGCTGCGCAGCATTTAGTCATTGTCTGGAAATACTCCCGTTTTAAAAAAAAAGCACCAAACCAGCGCATTAACCACCGCTGGGAGCGGCTGTCAGTCAGTGAGTGTGCGCAGTGACTGGCTGGAGCAGCTGTCAAGTCAGCGAGTGTGTTCGCGAGTGCTGAGGGAGCCACCCACAGGCTGCCAGCATGCACACACACACAGGAGCCCGGGTGCTGTCGACAGTAAGACGAGGCGAGGCGTGACCTCCCATGGTCCAGAAAACTCTCTGTTTCGGCACCGGTCAGGTCCTGAAGGGGCCTGACCACAGAGGTTCAACCTGTATCAGGGCCACTGATTTACAGTGGCTGAATCAGTCAAATTGTGTGTTTATTGCCTGATATTCTGGGAATCAAATTCCGTGATTCTGTCCATTACTCTGGAAAAACAAAATCAGCAGCCTTGAGTATTGTATATATCTCTTACCTTTTTTTTTAAACCCAGAATACACAGCAAGAGGGTAGCCTTGAAGAGTTCATAGAGAGTATCCAGGATAGTTTCCTTGAACAGTACGTTACGGAATCAACCAGGGAGCAGGCTATCTTAGATCTGGTACTGTGTAATGAGACAGGATTAATGAATGATCTCCTAGTAAAGGATCCTCTAGGAATGAGTGGCCATAATATGGTTGAATTTCAAATTCACTTGGAGGATGGGAAAGTTGGATCTCAAACCAGTGTCCTAAGCTTAATTATAGGAGACTACAAAGGTATGAGGGCAGAGTTGGCTAAATTGGACTGGGAAAATAGATTAAAGTATGGGATGGTTGATGAGTAGTGGCAAACATTTAAGGAGATATTTCAGAACTCGCAACAAAAATATATCCCAATGAGAAGGATAGACTAAGAAAAGGGATAACCATCCTGTGGTGAAATAAGGGATGGTATCAAATTGAAAACAAGGGCATACAATGAGGCCAAGACTAGTGGGAAGCCAGAGGATTGGGAGACTTTTAAAAGCCAGCAAAGAACAACGAAAAAAATGATAGAGAGGGAAGATAGATTATGAAAGTAAACTAGCCGAAATATAAAAACAGATAGTAAGAGTTTCTACAGGTACATAAGGAAAAGAGTAGCTAAAGTCAATGTTGGTCCCCTAGAGGACAAGACACACAGGAATTAATAATGGAGAACAGGGAAATAGCAGAGACGTTGAACAAATATTTTGTATCAGTCTTCACGGTAGAAGACACGAAAAACATCCCAATAGTGGATAATCAAGGGGCTATAGGGAGGGAGGAACTTAAAACAATCGCTATCACTAATGAAGCAGTACTTGGTAAAATAATGGGACTAAAGGCGGACAAGTCCCCTGGACCTGATGGCTTATATCCTAGGGTCTTGAGAGAGGTGGCTGTAGAGATTGTGGATGCATTAGTTGTGATCTACCAAATTCCCTGGATTCTGGGGCGGTCCCAGCAGATTGGAAAACCGCAAATGTATCGCCCCAATTTAAAAAAGGAGGCAGACAAAAAGCAGGAAACTATAGAACAGTTAGCCTAACATCTATCGTTGGGAAAATGCTGGAGTCCATTGTTAAGGAAGCAGTCATGGGGCATTTGAAAAAGCATAATTCAATTAAGTAGAGTCAACATGGTTTTATGAAAGGTAAATCATGTTTGACAAATTTTCTGGAATTCTTTGAGGATGTAACGAACAGGGTGGATAAGGGGGAACCAGTGGATGTGGTGTATTTGGATTTCCAGAAAGCATTTAAGGTGCCACATAAAAGTTTATTGCACAAGATAAAAGCTCACGGGGTTGGGGGTAATATATTAGCATTGGCGAACTAACAGAAAACAGAGTGTCGGGATAAATGGGTCATTTTCCAGCAAACAGTAACTAGTCGGGTGCCACAGGGATCGGTGCTGGGGCCTCAACTATTTACAATCTATATTAATGACTTGGATGAAGGGACAGAGTATAATGTAGCCAAGTTTGCTGATGATACAAAGATGGGTGGGAAAGCAAATTGTGAGGAGGACACAAATAATCTACAAAAGGATATAGACAGGCTAAGTGAGTGGGCAAAAATTTGGCAGATGGAGTATAATGTGGGAAAATGTGAGGTTATCCACTTTGGCAGTAAAAATAGAAAAGCAAATTGCAATTTTTCTCCATTTAAAGTGCTGCAATACAGAGGGACCTGGGGGTTCTTGTGCATGAAACACAAAAAGTTATCATGCAGCTCCAGCAAGTGATCAGGAAGGCAAATGGAATGTTGGCCTTTATTGCAAGGGGGAGAGAGTATAAAAGCAGAGAAGTCCTGCTACAACTGTACAGGGTATTGGTGAGGCCACACCTGGAGTACTGCATACAGTTTTTGTTGTGTTCCTAACACAGATGAGACTGCACACAGGGAGGTTAAAATAACAGTGACCTCAGTCTTTAGTCTTTATTAAGACACTCCAGAGTGAGTAATAGGCATTAGGGGCTGGCTTAAATACAAAGCTCCCAATGGATGCTGGGATCCCTTGGGACTTCAGGGGATGCGCTCCCTGGTGGCGGAACATGGGAGTGCATGCTTTTCAGATACATAGCATCACCCACCCGCCGCCCCAAAGTCAAAGTCAAAACTATTTACAAGGTGAGGCGATCAGGAACCTTTCTTTCCCTGGTGAACCGCCTCGGTACAAATGTCTGTTCTGGTGTGTTGGCTGTGCCCTCGCTGGGCTGGCATGTTGTTGGCCCTGCAGGGCTGCTGGGTGAGCCTGACCTTGCTGGGCTGTTGGGTTCGATTTCCTGGTCTGGGGTGGTGTCGTTGATCCTTTGGGTGTGTGTTGTGGGCTCGAAAAAGGTGGTATCTGCTGTGGGTTGTTAGGTGCTTTCTGCAAATTTGTCCATTGTGTCGTTTGTAGTCAAACACTCTACTCCCTTCTTTAGCTATCACCGTGTCCGCGATCCACTTGGGACCATGTCCATCGTTTAACACATACACAGGGCCATTCAGATCAATTTCACGTGACACAGTGGCGCAACCATAGTTTACATTTTGTTGCTGCCGCCTGCTCTCTACCTGATCATGCAGGTTGGGGTGAACCAGCGAGAGTCTGGTTTTAGGTGTCCTTTTCATGAGTAGCTCAGCCAGGGGCACCCCTGTGAGCGAGTGGGGTCTTGTGCGGTAGCTGAGCAGTACTCGGCACAGGCGGGTTTGGAGTGAGCCTTCTGTGACTCGTTTAAGGCGCTGTTTGATGCTTTGCCTGCCCATTGGAGGCTGGTTTAAACGGGGCTGAGGTGACATGTTTGATCCCATTGCGGGTCATGAATTCTTTAAATTCGGCACTGGTGAAACATGGCCCGTTGTCACTGACCAGTATGTCAGGCAGGCCGTGGGTGGCAAACATGGCCCTCAGGCTTTCAATGGTGGCGGTGGCGGTGCTTCCAGACCATTATTTCACATTGACAATTTTGAAAAAGCATCCACCACCACCAGGAACATTTTACCGAGAAACGGACGTGCATAGTCGACATGGATCCTCGACCATGGTTTGGAGGGCCAGGACCACAAACTTAGTGGTGTCTCTCTGGGTGCGTTGCTCAACTGAGCACACACGCTGCATTGCCGTACACAGGACTCTAAGTCTGAGTCGATACCGGGCCACCACACATGGGAACTGGCTATCGCTTTCATCATTACTATACCCGGGTGTGTGCTGTGGAGATCCGAGATGAACGTCTCCCTGACCTTTTTGGGCAATACTACGCGGTTACCCCACAACAGGCAGTCTGCCTGAATGGACAGCTCGCCCTTTCGCCGCTGGAACGGCTTGATTAGCTCTTGCATTTCAACGGGGATGCTGGCCCAGCTCCCATGCAGTACAGTTTTTTTTATTAGGGACAGCAGAGAAGCTTGGCTGGTCCAAGTCCTAATCTGGCGGGCCATGACAGGTGATTTATCATTTTCAAACGCTTCCATGACCATCAACATGTCTGCGGGCTGCGCCACCATCAACAAATTTGCAGGCTGTGCCATTTCCACCCCCCGTGGTGGGCAATGGTAGCCGACTGAGAGCATCTGCAGAGTTCTCGGTGCTTGGCCAGTGGCGGATGGTATAGTTATACGCTGATAGCGCGAGTGCCCACCTTTGTATGCGGGCTGAGGCATTAGTATTTATCCCCTTGTTTTCAGTGAACAGGGATATGAGGGGCTTGTGATCGGTTTCCAGCTCAAATTTGAGGCCAAACAGGTACTGATGCATTTTCTTTACCCCGAACACACACGCTAATGCCTCTTTCTCAATCATGCTGTAGGCCCTCTTGGCCTTCGACAAGCTCCTGGAAGCATAGGCGACAGGTTGCAACTTCCCCGCCACACTAGCGTGTTGTAATATACACCCGACTCCGTACGACGACGTGTCACATGCTAGCACGAGTCTTTTACACGGGTTATACAATACAAGCAGCTTGTTGGAGCATAAAATGTTTCTGGCTTTCTCAAAAGCAATTACTTGCAGTTTTTTTCCCATACCCAGTTCCCATCTTTACGCAGCAACAACACATGTAGGGGCTCTAAGAGGGTGCTTAACCCCAGTAGGAAGTTACCAAAATAGTTGAGTCCCAGGAACGACTGCAGTTCCGTGACATGCTGTGGCCTGGGCGTGTTCCTGATAGACGCCAAGACAGAGGCTGTGGGCCGAATGCCGTCCACCGCGATCTTTCTCCCCAAAAGCTCCACTTCTGTTGCCATGAAAACGCATTTCGACCTCTTCAGCCGCAGTCCTACGCGATCCAGACGCTGGAGGACCTCTTCCAGGTTTTGTAGGTGCTCGACGGTGTCCCGACCCGTGGCCAATATGTCGTCCTGAAAAACCGCCGTGCGTGGTACCGACTTGAGTAGGCTCTCCATGTTTCTCTGGAAGATCGCTGCAGCTGACCGAATTCCAAACGGGCATCTGTTGTAGATGAACAGTCCCTTGTGCGTGTTGATGCAGGTGATGCACTTCGAAGACTCCTCCAGCTCCTGCGTCATGTAGGCCGAAGTCAGGTCAAGCTTGGTGAACGTCTTGCCTCCTGCTAGCGTCGCAAATAGGTCGTCTGCCTTAGGTAGCGGGTATTGGTCCTGTAGCGAGAAACAATGAATAGTTACTTTATAATTGCCGCAAATCCTGACCGTGCCATCACTTTTGAGTACTGGAACAATCGGGCTGGCCCACTCGCTGAATTCCACTGGGGAGATGATGCCCTCGCGTTGCCTGTCCAGCTCGATTTCCACACTCTCCCTCATCATGCGAGGTACTGATCGCGCCGTGTGGTGAATGGGTCGTGCCTCTGGGACCAAGTGGATCCGCACCTTCGCCCCGGAAAAGTTTCCAATGCCTGGCTCAAAAAGGGAAGGAAATTTGTTAAGAACCTAGGTACATGAGGCCTCATCGACATGATAGCGCTCGGATGTCATCCCAGTTCCAGTGGATTTTGCCCAGCCAGCTCCTTCTGAGCAGTGTGGGGCCATCGCCCAGGAAAATCCAGAGTGGCAGTTCGTGCACCGTGCCCTCGTAGGTGACCTTGACCATGGCGCTGCCCATGACAGCGATAAGCTCTTTGGTGTACGTTCTCAGTTTCGTGTGGATGGGGCTCAGGGCTGGTCTGAATGCCTTATTGCACCACAGTCTCTCAAACATCTTTTTACTCATGATGGATTGGCTCGCGCCAGTGTCCAGTTCCATGGCTACGGGTAAGCCATTCAATTTTACGTTTCGCATTATAGGTGGACATTTCGTCAAATGTGTGCACCCCATGTACTTCAGCATCTGCCTCCTCTCTCTTAGGCTCAAAATTGCTTTGATCCACCATGGACCGATCTTCCTCTGCCACGAGGTGGTTAGCAGGTTTTGCAGAGCTTGCAGCTCGTCTGCAAGCTCGTTGGAGGTGCCCCATTGTTCCACAGCTCTTGCAAACATACCTTTTGAAGCGGCATGAATAGGCTGAATGGAAGCCTCCACAACGCCAACAAGGTGTGACTTGCCTTGCATTCATCCTTTGTTGCGGACTCAGTCATCTGGGTCACCCGAGGCCTGCTGGCAGTTGCAGACTCGTGGTTTCTGCCCTGTACATTTCTGCTCGCAAACACAGTTCCAGTTAATTTATGAACATTGCTAGCACTTGTGTGCTGAGATAAACGCCTGTGCTATCGCAATGGCCTTACTGAGGGTCGGTGTCTCGACAGTCAAAAGTTTTCATAGGATGGTCTTGTGGCCAATGCCCAGTACAAAAAAGTCTCTGAGCATTTGCTCCAGGTAGCCATCAAACTCACATTGTCCTGCAAGTCGCCTTAGCTCAGCGACGTAGCTCGCCACTTCATGACCTTCAGATCGCTGGTACGTATAGAACCGATACCACACTGTCCCTCGGGTTAAGATGCTCCCGAACCAGTGTACACAGCTCCTCATACGACTTATCTGTGGGTTTCACCGGAGCCAGAAGATTCTTCATGACGCTGTAGGTCGGTGCCCCGCAGACCGTGAGGAGGACCACTCTTCTTTTTGCAGCGCTTCCTTCTCCGTCCAGCTCGTTGGCTACAAAGTACTGATCTAGCCGTTCGACATAAGCTTCCCAGTCCTCACCCTCCGAGAACTTCTCCAGGATGCCCAGTTTGCTGCATCTTTGCATTGGATTCGTGTACTCGTCACCAGTTGTTGTGTTCCTAACACAGATGAGACTGCACACAAGAGGTTAAAGTAACAGTGACCTCAGTCTTTATGAAGACACTCCAGAGTGAGGAACAGGCCTTGGGGGCCGGCTTATATACAGTGCTCCCAAGGGATGCTGGAATCCCTTGGGACGTCAGGGGATGCGCTCCCTGGTGGTGGAACATGGGAGTGCATGCTTTACAGATTCACAACAGTTTTGGTCTCCGTATTTAAGGAAGGATATACTTGCATTGGAGGCTGTTCAGAGAAGGCACACTAGGTTGATTCCAGAGATGAGGGGGTTGACTTATGGGGATTGAGAACTGGTTGTCAGACAGGAAGCAAAGAGTAGGAGTAAATGGGGACTTTTCAGAATGGCAGGCAGTGACTAGTGGGGTACCGCAAGGTTCTGTGCTGGGGCCCCAGCTGTTTACACTGTATATTAATGATTTAGACGAGGGGATTAAATGTAGTATCTCCAAATTTGCGGATGACACTAAGTTGGGTGGCAGTGTGAGCTGCGAGGAGGATGCTATGAGGCTGCAGAGCGACTTGGATAGGTTAGGTGAGTGGGCAAATGCATGGCAGATGAAGTATAATGTGGATAAATGTGAGGTTATCCACTTTGGTGGTAAAAACAGAGAGACAGACTATTATCTGAATGGTGACAGATTAGGAAAAGGGGAGGTGCAAAGAGACCTGGGTGTCATGGTACATCAGTCATTGAAGGTTGGCATGCAGGTACAGCAGGCGGTTAAGAAAGCAAATGGCATGTTGGCCTTCATAGCGAGGGGATTTGAGTACAGGGGCAGGGAGGTGTTGCTACAATTGTACAGGGCCTTGGTGAGGCCACACCTGGAGTATTGTGTACAGTTTTGGTCTCCTAACCTGAGGAAGGACATTCTTGCTATTGAGGGAGTGCAGCGAAGGTTCACCAGACTGATTCCCGGGATGGCGGGACTGACCTATCAAGAAAGACTGGATCAACTGGGCTTGTATTCACTGGAGTTCAGAAGAATGAGAGGGGACCTCATAGAAACGTTTAAAATTCTGACGGGGTTAGACAGGTTAGATGCAGGAAGAATGTTCCCAATGTTGGGGAAGTCCAGAACCAGGGGACACAGTCTAAGGATAAGGGGGAAGCCATTTAGGACCGAGATGAGGAGGAATTTCTTCACCCAGAGAGTGGTGAACCTGTGGAATTCTCTACCACAGAAAGTTGTTGAGGCCAATTCACTAAATATATTCAAAAAGGAGTTAGATGAAGTCCTTACTACTAGGGGAATCAAGGGGTATGGTGAGAAAGCAGGAATGGGGTACTGAAGTTGCATGTTCAGCCATGAACTCATTGAATGGCGGTGCAGGCTAGAAGGGCCGAATGGCCTACTCCTGCACCTATTTTCTATGTTTCTATGATCATTGGCCTATACTCATTGGAGTTCAGAAGAATGAGAGGTGATCTTATTAAAACATATCAGATAATGAGGGGGCTTGACAAGGTGGATGCAGAGAGGATATTTCCACTCAGGGGAAACTAAAACAAGGGGACATAGTCTCAGAATAGGGGGCCATCCATTTAAAACTGAGATGAGGAGAAATTTCTTCTCTCCGAGGGTTGTAAATCTGTGGAATTCTCTGCCCCAGAGAGCTGTGTAGGCTGGGTCATTGAATATATTTAAGGTGGAGATAGACAGATTTTTGAGCAATAAGGGACTAAAGGGTTATGGGGAGCGGGCAGGGAAGTGGAGCTGAGTCCATGATCTTATTGAATGGCGGAGCAGGCTCGAGGGACCAAATGGCCTACTCTTGCTCCTATTTCTTATGTTCTTATGTCTTACTACAATTATATAGGGCCCTGATGAGACCACACCTGGAGTAGTGTACACAGTTTTGGTCTCCTTACCTTAAAGGATATAGAGGGAGTGCAACGAAGGTTCACCAGACTGATTCCTGGGTTGGGGGGATTGTCCGATGAGAAGAGATTGAGTAGACTAGGCCTATATTCTCGAGTTCAGAAGAATTAGATGATCTCATTGAAACATGCAAAATTCTTACAGGGCTCAACAGGGTAGATGCAGGGGAGTCTAAAACCAGGGGTCACAGTCTCAGAATAAAAGAGGTCAGCCATTTAGGACTGAGATGAGAAATTTCTTTGCTCAGAGGGTGCTGAATCTTTGGAATTTTCTACCCCAGAGAGCTTTATTTTGTTTTTGTAAATGGTTATGGGGAGCGGGCAGGGAAGTGGAGCTGAGTCCATGATCAGATCAGCTATGATCTTATGAAATGGCGGAGCAGGCTCGAAGGGCCAGGGGGCCTACTCCTGTTCCTATTTCTTATGTTCTTATGAGAGATGTACCAGGGTGGATCTAGGCTCATATTTGGCAGCAGTGGGCAGTCAAGGTGTTACTAGATTGATCCCTGGGATGAGAGGGCTGTCCTATGGAGGAGAGTTTGAGTACATTGGCCTTATACTCTGGACTTGAGGAATGAGAGGTGATCTCATTGAAACATGCAGGATTCTGAGGGGGATTGACAGGGTAGATGCGGAGAGGTTGTTTCCCCTGGCTGGAGAGTCTAGAACTAGGGGGGCACGGTCTCAGGATAAGGGGTCGGTCATTTAAGACTGAGATGAGGAGGAATTTCTTCAAGCAAGAGGGTTGTTAACCTTTGGAATTCTCTACGCCAGAGGGCTGTGGTGTTCAGTCATTGAGTATATTCAAGGCTAAGATAGATAGATTTTTGGACTCTATCTTCATATCCCTTGATTCCCTTTGTGCGGGAAAGTGGAGTTGAGGTCGAAGATCAGCCATGAGTTTTCTGAATGGCGGAGCAGGCACGAGGGGCAGTATGGCTTACTCCTGCTCCTAATTCTTATGTTCTTATGGGGGACCTGGACTTTGGTAGTTTTGGAGGTGGCCTTGGGATTTGGCAGAATTGGTGTGAAAGTATGGACGTTTAACAGGACTGAGAAGGGGAACCTCGGATTTGGCAGACATGGGGTTGGAAGGTGGGTTTTGGCTCACCGAGGGAGGGTATTTCTGACGGGGCTTTGCTAAGATTTAGGGTGGGCGTATGGTTCTGGGATACAGCAAGACTAGGATGGAGTCCCGAGGCTGTTAGCCTGAGGACGGAGGGACGGGTGTAGATGCTGAGGCTGTGACAACACTGCGAGGGGGATCTGATGGCAGTAGGGGCATCCTGGGGTCTGGGAGAACTGTAGAGATCCCAGAATCTGGCAACTTTGGACAGATGGGGGCCCTAAAGTCTGGCAGCACGGGAGAAGAAAGCTTCCAACTACTGCTGGCCTGTATTCTGATTTCCCCAACCCCTATATCATCACACTTGTCAGTGGCAGCCCACACTTCCCTCCCACCTCAAGTGTCAGCTTGACTTAGTGGGTAGCACTTTCACCTATGAGTCAAAAGGTTCTGGGTCAAGCTCAACTCCAGGACTTGAGCACATGATCCAGGCTGACACTCCAATGCAGTACTGAGGGAGTACTGCACTGACGGAGATGCCGTCTTTCAGATGAGATGTTAAACCAAGGCTCTCTCAGGTGGACGTAAAAGATCCACGGCACTATTTCAAAGAAGAGCAGGGAAATTCTCCCGGCGTCCTCAATCATCATCACTAAAAACAGATTAACTGATAGTTTATTCATTTGCTGGTTGTGGCACCTTGCTGTGCTTCCCGAGATAACAACAGACTACAGTTCAAGAGTAATCTATTGATTGTAAAGTGCTGTGGAATGTCCTGAGGTGATAGGCACTATATAAATCCATTTTCTTTACTCCCACACCCAGCACCCTCTACACAATGCTCCAACAGGCCTGTTGTTGCCATCCTTGCACTGCCACATCAAAAGTCTATCATCCCACAACTGTCTAATCCAGCACCCCTCCCAGTGCTCTCACACCTTGGCACTCTTTGTCTTGTCACCCCACAGGACTCCTCCCAGTGCCTCCATACCCCAACCTCTTCCACTCCTCACTGACCATGGTACCCCTTTTTCCGGTGCTCCCAAACACCATAACCAACCCTCCCCGTGCTGTAATCCCGTCTCTGGTCAATGCCCATAACCCCTGAATTAAAACCACACAACCACCTTCCCAAAACAGTTCACACAGCTCTACCCCAATTCACCACAACATCCACACATAGGGGAAGGGAGGGGAGGGGAGGGGGGCGGTGTCACTGGGCGCGTTTGGTGACTGGTTGGGTGGGAAAATGTTTTTTGTTTGACAGTGGGTCGGGATCCCGCTGTCGCGCCCACTGACGCCCCCCCCCCCCCCCAAATGTCGGGTCCGTCAGCACTGAACAGAGCCGACACGCAGCGACGGGGGAAGGCAGTTGAGCCAATCATTGGCTTGTTTAGAAGCCCTCAAAAGTGATGCATTACTCACCTTTCAACTTTACCAGGTCGCCCACGGATTTCACGCTGCTCCTGGACCCGTCTGTTCACTGAGGCGGAGGTTGAGTGGCCACTGAAGCAGATGATTGATTGATAGCGTTAAAACTTGTATAAAGCCTCACAATTTCCACCTACACACTTTCCAACCCAGAGACACTCTAGTTTCTCCCCTTCAAAGACAGATTGTGCTTTATGCAGGCCGCAAGTCTTTGCAGCAAACTCTCCAGCCAGGTTCACCTCATTGCAGCAACCTCTCTCACCTTTAACTGGTATATACTTCATCAGAATGGGAACATTTACACTCTGTCACCTTGGCCCTCAAAATCTGACCACGATGATCCCCAACACAAGCATCATCAGGCACCCCAGCCGCACCAATCTTCTCCGCAAGCTGCACAGGACACCAGCACCCGACCATATTGCTGCCCAATATGCCAGGGATGGCTTCACCGTGGCCACATTTACTTCACTGGACGCTGCACACCCTGGCTGCCACATGATGCACCAGGTTGGCACCACTCCACACCAACACTATAAAGCATCCCTGCAATGTCCAAACCATTCCTTTCACATTGATCACCATTGTGGGGGGTTACATTATGTGTCACCATTTACTGCAACTCACTAAGCCACTTCCAAAGGTGCACACAGATCTCTCCTAGAACGCAAAGTGTTGCAAATAAAAGTTTCAATGTTTGACACCACATTAACAGAAACTTTACATGAACAACTGCACCTATTTTCTATGTTTCTATGGGGTACTGAGGGAATGATGGTGCAGGCTCGAAGGGCCTACTCCTGCACCTATTTTCTATGTTTCTAAAACACGCAAGTGCCTACCCTTGTGTGTTGTTAGTTGGTATGATTGGACTAGGATGAGGGCGAGTGTGAGGGGTGGCAGTCCGAGAGGCGGGAGTGCATGGCGTTGGTGAGGCCTATAAAGGCCCAGCGGCAGCGAGAGGCGGCGGGAGTGCGTGGCGTTGCTGAGGCCTATAAAGGCCCAACGGCAGCGAGAGGCGGCAGCAGTCTGAGAGGCAGGAGTGCGTGGTTGGTGAGGCCTATAAAGGCCCAGCGGCAGCAGTCCGAGAGGCGGGAGTGCGTGGTTGGTGAGGCCTATAAAGGCCTAGCTTGTGCAGCTGCAGCAGGGAGAGAAGGCAAAAAAGAAGTAGAAAGAAATCAAAAGGTGACGGCACTGCCAAGGGGGTAAGTGATTGGCTGGTGATTGATGAGTAGCTTTTCTTTTTATTTTTTATATCAGTAAGTAAGCTGTTAACATTGTTGTTGCCAATTCAAGGGTATCTAAGGGTTAAGTCATGGCAGGAGAGCTCGGTCACGTGATATGCTCCTCCTGTACCATGTGGGAACTCAGGGACACTTCCGGTGTCCCTGACGACTACGTGTGCGGGAAGTGTATCCGCCTCCAGCTCCGGACGGACCGCGTTGCGGAATTGGAGCTGAGGGTGGATTCACTCTGGAGCATTCACGATGCTGAGAATGACGTGAGTAGCACGTGTAGCGAGTTGGTCTTACCGCAGGTGACGGGTCCACAGCCAGCTAGGGAATGGAAGAGCAGTGCAAGGAAGGTATTGCAGGGGTCCCCTGCGGTCATCCCCCTGCAAAACAGATACACTGCTTTGAGTACTGTTGAGGGGGATGACTCATCAGGGGAGGGCAGAAGCAGACAATTTCATGGCACCGTGGCGGGCTCTGTTGCACAGGAGGGCAGGAAAAAGAGTGAGAGCGCGATAGTGATAGGGGATTCAATTGTAAAGGGAATAGATAGGCGTTTCTGCGGCCGCAACCGAGACTCCAGGATGGTATGTTGCCTCCCTGGTGTAAGGGTCAAGGATGTCTCGGAGCGGGTGCAGGACATTCTAAAAAGGAAGGGAGAACAGCCAGTTGTCGTGGTGCACATTGGTACCAATGACATAGGTAAAAAAAAAGGGATGAGGTCCTACGAGACGAATTTAAGGAGCTAGGAGCTAAATTAAAAAGTAGGACCTCAAAAGTAGTAATCTCAGGATTGCTACCAGTGCCACGTGCTAGTCAGAGTAGGAATCGCAGGATAGCGCAGATGAATACGTGGCTTGAGCAGTGGTGCAGCAGGGAGGGATTCAAATTCCTGGGGCATTGGAACAGGTTCTGGGGGAGGTGGGACCAGTACAGACCGGACGGTCTGCACCTGGGCAGGACCGGAACCAATGTCCTAGGGGTAGTGTTTGCTCGTGCTGTTGGTGAGGAGTTAAACTAATATGGCAGGGGGATGGGAACCAATGCAGGGAGACAGAGGGAAACAAAAAGGAGACAAAAGCAAAAGACAGAAAGGAGATGAGTAAAAGTGGAGGGCAGAGAAACCCAAGGCAAAAAACAAAAAGGGCCACTGAATATAAAGGGGTTGCAGGAGGGGTCAAAACTAAAAATCATGGTTTAAAAACTAGGATTAAAATACTCTACCTAAACGCACGCAGCATTCGAAATAAAGTAAATGAGTTGACGGCACAAATCATTACAAATGGGTATGATTTGGTGGCCATTACAGAAACATGGTTGCAGGGTGGCCAAGACTGGGAATTAAACATACATGGGTATCTGACGATTTGGAAAGATAGACAAGAAGGGAAAGGAGGTGGGGTAGCTCTGTTAATAAAGGATGATATCAGGGCAGTTGTGAGAGACGATATTGGCTCTAATGAACAAAATGTTGAATCATTGTGGGTGGAGATTAGAGATAGTAAGGGGAAAAAGTCACTGGTGGGCGTAGTTTATAGGCCCTCAAATTATAACTTCACGGTGGGGCGGGCAATAATCAAGGGAAGAATGGAGGCATGTGAAAAAGGAACGGCAGTCATCATGGAGGATTTTAACCTACATATCGATTGGTCAACCTAAATCGCACGGGGTAGCCTGGAGGAGGAATTCATAGAATGCATACGGGATTGTTTCTTAGAACAGTATGTTACAGAACCTACAAGGGAGCAAGCTATCTTAGATATTGTCTTGTGTAATGAGACAGGAAAAATAAACGATCTCCGAGTAAAAGATCCTCTCGGAATGAGTGATCACAGTATGGTTGAATTTGTAATACAGATTGAGGGCGAGGAAGTTGTGTCAGAAACGAGCGTACTATGCTTAAACAAAGGGGACTACAGTGGGATGAGGGCAGAGTTGGCTAAAGTAGACTGGAAACACAGACTAAACGGTGGCACAATTGAGGAACAGTGGAGGACTTTTAAGGAGCTCTTTCATAGTGCGCAACAAAAATATATTCCAGTGAAAAAGAAGGGCGGTAAGAGAAGGGATAATCAGCCGTGGATAACCAAGGAAATAAAGGAGAGTATCAAATCAAAGACCAATGCGTATAAGGTGGCCAAGGTTAGTGGGAAACTAATGGATTGGGAAAATTTTAAACAACAGCAAAGAATGACTAAAAAAGCAATAAAGAAAGGAAAGATAGATTACGAAGGTAAACTTGCGCAAAACGTAAAAACAGATAGTGAAAGCTTTTACAGATATATAAAACGGAAAAGAGTGACTAAAGTAAATGTTGGTCCCTTAGAAGATGAGAAGGGGGATTTAATAATGGGAAATGTGGAAATGGCTGAGACCTTAAACAATTATTTTGCTTCGGTCTTCACAGTGGAAGACACAAAAACCATGCCAAAAATTGCTGGTCACAGGAATGTGGGAAGGGAGGACCTTGAGACAATCACTATCACTAGGGGGGTAGTGCTGGACAGGCTAATGGGACTCAAGGGTGACAAGTCCCCTGGTCCTGATGAAATGTATCCCAGGGTATTAAAAGAGATGGCGGAAGTTATAGCAGATGCATTCGTTATAATCTACCAAAATTCTCTGGACTCTGGGAAGGTACCAGCGGATTGGAAAGCAGCTAATGTAACGCCTCTGTTTAAAAAAGGGGGCAGACAAAAGGCAGGTAACTATAGGCCGGTTAATTTTAACATCTGTAGTGGGGAAAATGCTTGAAACTATTAAGGAAGAAATAGCGGGACATCTGGATAGGAATAGTGCAATCAAGCAGACACAGCATGGATTCATGAAGGGGAAATCATGTTTAATTTACTGGAATTCTTTGAGGCTATAACGAGCATGGTGGATAGAGGTGTACTGGTGGATGTGGTGTATTTAGATTTCCAAAAGGCATTCGATAAGGTGCCACACAAAAGGTTACTGCAGAAGATTGAGGTATGCGGAGTCAGAGGAAATGTATTAGCATGGATAGAGAATTGGCTGGCGAACAGAAAGCAAAGAGTCGGGATAAATGGGTCCTTTTCGGGTTGGAAATCGGTGGTTAGTGGTGTGCCACAGGGATCGGTGCTGGGACCACAACTGTTTACAATATACATAGATGACGTGGAAGAGGGGACAGAGACGATTCACTAGGCTGATTCTGGAGATGAGGGGGTTACTTTATGATGATAGATTGAGTAGACTGGGTCTTTACTCATTGGAGTTCAGAAGGATGAGGGGTGATCTTATAGAAACATTTAAAATCATGAAAGGGATAGACAAGATCGAGGCAGAGAGGTTGTTTCCACTGGTCGGGGAGACTAGAACTAGGGGGCACAGCCTCAAAATACACGGGAGCCAATTTAAAACCGAGTTGAGAAGGAATTTCTTCTCCCAGAGGGTTGTGAATCTGTGAAATTCTCTGCCCAAGGAAGCAGCTGAGGCTAGCTCATTGAATGTATTCAAGTCACAGATAGATAGATTTTTAACCAATAAGGGAATTAAGGGTTACGGGGAGCGGGCAGATAAGTGGAGCCGAGTCCATGGCCAGATCAGCCATGATCTTGTTGAACGGCGGAGCAGGCTTGAGGGACTAGATGGTCTACTCCTGTTCGTAATTCGTGTGTTCTTATGTTCTTAATGAGATGCGGAAGTGATGATGTAGATAGAGAGGGATGGGTAGAGGTGCAAGGGAAGTTGGTGTGACTAAGGATGTGCAGGAGTAGGATAGGGAAGGCAGAGTGATGGGAATGCGATGAGTGGTACAGCAGGTTGAGGTTGAGTGTGGCTTTGCAATAACGTTTCATGATCTACTGCGAGCATTGAAAGGTTTGCACCACTGCAGCCTGGTCCTCCTGACGACATCTCTGCTGGTGCCCTCCTGTGCAATGTGCAACCTGGCTGCGTTGGTGTCCTAGGGAGGTCTCTTCCGCTCATTGGAAAGGAAGAGAACCTCCCTGCGTGCTGTCACTCCCTCATAAGCATCTAGAGGGAGTCATGGGAGGAAAATGGTCGGGAAGATTTCCAGGTTGCAAGTAAATTATAGGAACTATGGCCACGATTTCCACTACTTCGACAGGTCCGTGGGAGGCCTGGGCCTTGAACAAAGAAAGAAAGACTTGTATTTCGATAGCACCTTTCACGACCACCGGACGTCCCAAAGCGCTTTGCAGCCAATGAAGTACTTTTGAAGTGTAATCACTGTTGTAATGCAGGAAATGCGGTAGCCAATTTGCGCACAGCAAGCTCCCACAAACAGCAATGTGATAACCAGATAATCTGTTTTTGTTATGTTGATTGAGGGATAAATATTGGCCCCAGGACACCGGGGATATCTCCCCTGCTCTTCTTCAAAATAGCACCATACGATCTTTTACGCCCACCGGAGGGGGCAGGCGGGGCCTCGGTTTAACGACAGCATCTCAGCACTGCACTGGAGGGACAGCCTAGATTTTTGTACTCGAGTCTCTGGAATGGGACTCGAACCCACAACCTTCTGACTCAGAGGCGAGGGTTAAAGTGCTTGGCTCCTTCCCTAAAGCTGGCCATAGAACATTTGCACTGTGCACATTGTGTTATAAAAAGCAAGCCCCCCCTCCCATTGTAGAGAATTAGTGACATGGTCTTAAATTTTGCCAGGATACAGAACATTCCCATTCTAATTGCCCTGCACCATAACAAGGAATTAACAGAAGCACTGGTGCCTCTTTAATTCATGCTTTGTCATATATTGTACTTTCTCTTGTATTGTGTGGGCAGAATTCCCTATTCTCCCTGGCACTAGCGCTAAGTGAAACAGAAGTCTGTATTGCCATAAACTATTTTAAAACCATATCGTTTTCATATTAATGTTACAGATGTTACTGAAATCGATTCAGCCAGCAGATATAAATATCGTAATCACACTGTTATAAATCAGGTGTAAAATGAACTAATGGTTTTAATTTATAGCTGTCCTTTGTCATTTCTAATTATGCTGGTCAGTCATGTTCCAGTTCTAAACATTGCGATTCAGTTGTGTGCTATATTTTACATCCAATACGCAAGCACTGTTAATCAATGAGAGAGCTCAATAAAAAATCTGTCAGTCGAACATACTATCTTCATTATCCAAACAGAGACAAAGCTGCTGTGCACAGCATCTGAATTGAGTCAGACAATTAGGCAAGTTTTGTGTCAGTAATTATCTGACAGGGTCGCAGCCTAACCTTTTTCTTTGTAAGAGCGCTTAAATTAGGAATTCTGGGCAGAAAATTCAGTCTCTTTCCTGATTCTTGTGGACACAGTCAGGTGAATTTTTCTGATCAGCAGTATTGCTATGGCCAGCACAATTCGAGCAAGCAGGGGCAAGGGTATTGGGTGGCTACTGTGCAGACATAGGAATGGCGGTAGGTTTTGCCATTTAATTAGATCATGGTTAATCTGTACCTCAACTCCATTTACCCACCGTTGATCCATATCCCTGGATAACTTTACCTCACAAAAAAATCTATTATTCTCAGTCTTGAAAATGTCAATTGTCCCCCAGCCTTTTGGGGGTGAGTTTTCCAGATTTCCAATACCCTTTGTATGTCAAATTGCTTCCCGATTTCACTCCTGTGCGGTCTAGCTCTCATTTTAAGAATGTGTCCCCCTGTTCTGGGGGTGGGAGGGGTGGAGCCAGAAGAAATAGTTTGTCTGCATCTCTCCTATCGAATCCCTTTATCATAAGAAACACCTTGGTTAGATCATCCCTCAATCTTCTAAACTCAAGGGAATACAGGCCAAATTTAGGTCTTTCGATTGGGCACTTTACAACCTTCTGAACTCAACATCAAGTTCAACAATTTCACAGGATAACCACTGCTCCCATTTATTCGGACAGCAGGTGGTCATTTAATCATTCCTGCCCTCCACCCTGTCACAGCTCTTCCCTTTTGTTCTCTCCTGCCCTCCACCCTTTCCCTGCCTCTCTACTTGCTTAAAACCTGTTGCATCTGTAACGTATTCCAGTTCCGACGAAAGGTCATCGAGCTGAACCGTTAACTCTGTTTCTCTCTCCCCAGATGCTGCCTGGCCTGCTGAGTATTTTCAGCATTTTCTGTTTCAAGCAGCCTGTTCTCATAATTTCTAATTGGACAAGGCTCAGTTTAACCCTTTTGAGCTCAGTATAGTTGAAAGAGAAAAGGGGAATCTTGGCATAGAATAGAAAAGGAAAAGTGCAAAGTCAGATTGCCCTGCCTAACCTGTGCTGTGATCGGCCCCGATTTTAACTCCAGTTGGATTCCTTGCTCAGGCCGGAGTTAAAATGACAGTCGGGTCGCAATGATGTCATCAGGCCGGAACATGCCTATGTAAAGAAGGACCCTGTCGACTCCAGGCACATGTCCTTGCTGCCTGTACAGGAGAGCAGGTTAAAGTTGCAGATGGTGTGATCATGGCGGCTTTCAGACAGGTAAGACCCGAGACGATTTCCACAGCCCACCCGCCAGGTTTCTGCTGAGCGAGTCGGGTTAAAATCGTATCTTTCTGGTGCAACTTTACAACTGTTCAATTCACTCCTGCTCCACAGTGTCAAGAAAGGAAATTAGTAAGAAAAAAACACACATGTTTGATCAAAATGGTTTTAAGAGCTCTCATTTCAGAAGACTAATGCTAATTTTTTTTTACAACAAATATTTATTTTAATTTCACACAACAAGGGGCTGAAGACTCCAGAGTTTCCAACCAGTCACTTAAGATTGTAAAAAAAAACAGCATTAAGTACACAACAGAAATTAAGAAACTATCCTTATGGATGTATACAAGGAAGAGGTAACCTACCTGCCTCCCCCATTTTACACTACAATCATTTTTTGTATTTAATACTCAGCAACTCTTCGGTCACAAATTCATACTCTGAAAAACAATCACTTCAATCCTGATAGATCTTTAAAAAATAGAACATTAATTAAAAAGTTTATTTTACTGCTGTGTTCTTCATCCTAATGCACTTAATATACTAAAGCACTGCAGTCTCAGAAAATGAAAATGCGTCAGTCCTGTAGGTATTAGAACATGTTTGTGTACTTCAAGGCACAATGGGTTTTAAGTGATCACAGGGTTAATTCAGCACTAAACTCTCCTCTGGAACATGTTACAGAACTGCGAGCAACAGTGTAAAGGCACTCTTTAAAACAAATTCCTGTCTCCAATTTTCTCCCCTCTTTTCCTGAAGGTACGGACTAGCTGCCCTTCAGTATCTCATTAAAGCAGCCATTCGTCTGCTAGTCCAGGCATTATCAATGTGCTATTCAACCATGGGGCTCAAAGCTGTGCCCAATCGTGTTGGCACCCAACATCCCCACACAGACACACTTTCCAGCTGGAGGCACGGATAGTAATTGGGGGGGGGGGGGGGCGCTAACAAAGCAAGGGAATACACATTAAATGGTAGGACACTGAAGTGTAGAGGAACAAAGGGACCTTGGAGTGCATGTCCACAGATCCCTGAAGGTAGCAGATAAGGTGGTTAAGAAAGCATACGGAATACTTGTATTCTTTGCCTCGGCTAATAAAGGCAAGAGGTTATGCGTGAACTGTATAAAACATTAGTTGGGCCACAGCTAGAGTACTGCGTACAGTTCTGATTATTACAGGAAAGATGTGATTGCACTCAAGAGGGTACAGAGGAGATTTACGAGGATGTTGTCTGGACTGGAGAATATTAGCTATGAGGAAAGATTGGATAGGCTGGGGTTGTTTTCTTTGGAATAGAGGAAAGACTTCATTGAGGTGTATAAAATTATGAGGGGCCTAGATAGAAAGGACCTATTTCCCTTAGCAGAGGGGTCAACAATCAGGGGGCATATAATTAAAGTAAATGGTATGAGGTTTAGAGGGGATTTGAAGGGAAATTATTTCACCCAGTGTGGTCGTGGGGGTCTAGAACTCACTGCCTGAAAGGGTGGTAGAAGCATATACCCTCACCACATTTAAAAAGTACTTGGATTATGCACTTGAAAATGCCATAACTTACAGGGCTACAGACTAAGAGCTGGAAAGTGGGATTAGGTTGGATAGCTCTGTCGGCTGGCACGGACAAGATGGGCCAAATGGCCTCCTTCCATGCGGTAAATTTTGATGATTCTATGATTAGGAATGGGAATCCTGGCTGATTTCTTTTTGCGTCCACTCATTGCCTATACTCACACATGAAGGCATGCTTGAGAGAGGTGCTGAGGGCTGCAACTGTCCCCCCTAGGCAATAGTAAGCACCTTCAAGAGAGAATGGGTGGAGAAAAGGTTAACAGAAAATAATTTAGCTTCCTCAACAGTTGGGTGGATAAAGGCACCTTCTGTTGAAGCACTAAGTCATGCAGACCACAAGACCCAGACTTGATCCCGACATACTGCCAAATTTGCTGATCCCAGCAAGGGCACCAGCAGGCCTGGGCTGGGGAATGGATAAGGAAATTCCCGTAGATTTATTCAAAAGGAAGTTAGATGTGGCCCTTACGGCTAAAGGGATCAAGGGGTATGGAGAGAAAGCAGGAAAGGGGTACTGAAGTTGCATGATCAGCCATGATCATATTGAATGGTGGTGCAGGCTCGAAGGGCCGAATGGCCTAATCCTGCATCTATTTTCTATGTTTCTATGAAACATGCCAGATTTTTTACTACTTATTGCCATCCAGTGACACCTCCCTCCTCTTTGCTGGTACATGCACAAGTGAGACATACTGGGTGAGGACAGGATTCGGCGAGGTTTTGATTGTAGAACAGTCCATCAATAATCGCCCCCTTTTCTCACACATGAAAAATGGTCATTTGTGTATTACTGGAGGGAACCATACCTCAAAGTCTTAATGAGGGGGATATATATATTTATATACATATAAAAATTTGATTATAGCAAAGATCCATAGATGGGTATTAAATTTTAAAATTGCACCTGATCAGACCAGACCAGTGAATTTTGGTAGTAGCTTTTCTCTGTCAAGGAACACCAAAAGGAGTTTGACATTAACTGGCTCGTATACTCATCACTGCTGCTTCATTTGAGAAAGGTTAAAAAAAAATACAGTATAGAACTTAATTCATGAAACTCTACAAATATCCACAATAGGTCCTCAGATCAATGCTCTTTAGTCCCCATCAGGGTTACTTACTCAAACCACTAATCATACATCATTATGTTCAAGTATCCCAGCTCTATATATATATATACATATAAAAATGTAGAATTTCTCTCACTACAGATACAATAGTAGAGGACGTTTTGTTGGAGGATGGGGGGAGTGACGGAAGCCACTCCACAATACAATATGGTGGCTTCCATTAATGAGTTGCTCAGAAACACCACGCTTAAATGGAAGCTAATTTGAGAAGCAAAAGAGCTTTCTCACTACTTAGTAAACAAATGTGGAAGTCAATGGGAACTGTGGAATCACATCCATTAAAGGTTGAATATGCAATGTGTACAATCTACAAGATGCACTGTAGTAACTTGCCGTCTAGAAGGACAAGGGCTGCAGGCGCATGGGAACACCACCACCTGCAAGTTCCCTTCCAAGTCACACACCATCCTGACTTGGAAATATATTGGCCGTTCCTTCATCGTCACTGGGTAAGATCCTGGAACTCCCTTCCTAACAGCACTGTGGGAGTACCTTCACCACACGAACTGTGGTGGTTCAAGAAGGTGGCTCACCACCACCTTCTCAAGGGTAATTTAGAATGGGCAATAAATGCTGGCTTTGCCAGCGACGCCCGCATCCCGTAAACAATTTTTATTTAATGCCCAAACCTATTGAAATCTTTGGAGATCAAAATAAGCTATTGAAGATCCAGATTTGGACTTCTGTCCACCCATGATATGCCATGGAGTGCTATCTCAATGACTCTTTGTTCTAGGCTTTTATTTTGTAGCCACTCAGGCTCATTTTTGGTTCAGGAACCAGACCACCAAAACTCTTACCAAATCTGGCAAGGGACCTGTTTGTTCCACTGGATTCTATCAGCCCACATCTCCATTCACTTTCAGTGTCTTTGATTTTGGAATCTTTTGTGAAGTTTTTCTGAAATTCCCTTGAAAACTCTTGACACGCTCCCACCTTCTAGCTTTGCAAGCAATGTCACAACATGCACGGCTAACAGAAAGGACCAGGCTGCTCCAGTAGGAATACAAACGACCCTTCCTGACCAATAGTTTCAGCACAACCACTGGTTTAGGGTGAGGATGAGGGGGGACATCTCCCCTTCCACCCTCACCTCCCCCAAAATAATTTTTGGCATATTATATTCCCCTCCCAAGTTCCAAAATTGCCCCTGATGTTTCCCCCTCCCCCATAATATGGCAGGGCCTCTGACTTTACACTCCCATCTTTAGATGAGCGATAATCAAAGATTATGAAAAAATACATTTCAGATCTGAGCACTTATAAACATAATAAACATTTGCAACAGTAATTACAGAAAAAAATATTGGTGCCCAATTTCCACGCATTAACCTCTGATCACAATCCTTCCGCTGCCTTCAACAAGAACATCAAACTGTTACAGCTCAGCACTGAGGCAACTGAACAGGCCAGTCAATGCCTTCACTTACTGGGTCTTGCATAAGTTTTTCAATTTGAGCCTCACAATCTTCATGTGTCCCACGTGAACGCTAATCTTGTGAAGGGGGAGAAAATTATACTTCATTCCACCCACTTGAATACACTGTCTAAATCAGTGTTCCCTTTTATGCTACAATATTGCCCCTCATATTAACACAGTGACCAGTGGTGGTTCTTCAGCTGGATAATTAATATACCATTGGAATCTATGGTTCAATGGCGTGGTCTGTAAAGGTCTGGCCAATCTCCCTCCCAGTGTCCCCTACAGATCACTAAAATTGCATGTGCACCAACCAACAGCACCATGAACAAGTTAATATCAACGACCAGGGGACACTTCCACTGGAGACACTTGGGTTGGCCCTCTGTATTTTGTTATGAGGCAACAGCATGGAACAATTTCTACTGAACGGGCAAGGTATTAAAGCATCTCCTCCCTCCTTAGCACTGCACACCAATGGCAGGAGATGGGAGTGCCCCATTCACTAAATGTAGGGGCTGGTTGGACTGTTTCCACCATGCTCCATGCAACAAGGTGCAAGAATACCATTCATTTCTGTGTTGGACAAATATTTGGTTCACTCACAACTCTATCACATGCCATGTCTACCACACAGCAACATTATTCCTGGACATTCACTGGTGTGTCAGAGAGAGAGAGAGAGAGAGAACAGGCACTATGGGTGGGTGAATGGATCACCATGTACTGACACAAACTGGATGGCATTACACACAAGGGACATCAGTAAAGCTCTCTATTAGAGTGTAAACTCTTCTGATTCAGAAATTCAGAATCTCCCATTCATCCCCTACCCCACCCCACCACCCCCTACCCCTACTTTCCAAAGTTCAGAAATCAACTTCTTGCTTGTTGGGTTGCCTGTTATCTAAATAGGATCCTGAAGCTGGTCTTTTATGTCCTCTTTATTTCTGACTTTGCTGGGAGGCTACTGTGCCAGTAGTCCGGATTATCAAAGGCATGAATGTCGCCCTCAGTCACAAACACAGTACTGTCGTCCAGGTATTCAGGGTTCTGCACGACGCTCACATAGCCGTTGAGGTAGGCCCGTTTGTTCATGTACTCATATTCCTGGTCATCACTTGGTTTTGAGTCAGATTCCTTCTGACTCTCAGGTGACTGGGTATTGTTCACATCACTGGCTTTATTGCTCAAGGGATCCACTTCATTGGCAGGCTTCAGACTCTCTGCAAACACAACAGGAATACTTGTGAATCACTAGAAAAATGACAAGATGCTGGGAGGTTTTTAATTCTTTCCGTTTCTCTGCTGTCGGGCCATGGCTCGTGCTGGGGTTCAGTTCCTTGGACCATGGCTATCCTGCCAGAGAGGCATCCAGGCCAAGCATTATTCTGTCCTCGCCTCATGTCCGCACACAAATATTGGCAGAAGTCATCACTTGGTAGCATTCAAGAGTGGAACTGCTGGCTGATTTATGTCCCCAATTAGAATCCCCCCCCCCCGCCATCCTATCCATCACTGGCAGACCAGATAAGTCAGGACAGGCCATGGACTGAACCTTGGACTTTCCTGGTCTTTCTGTCTCAGTACTACTCCAGAAATTGCATTTACCTCCCGCACCATTGAGGGGGGGCGGGGCGGGGCGGGGAGTTACAATGCTGCAGGGTTTCTGTATTAATTATATGTACTGGAGAAAGAAGAGTGTGTGACCTACAATTAAATGAAAGAACAAGCTTGCACTTATGTAGCACCTTATCACATCCTCAAAGCACTTTGCAACCAATGAATTACTTTTGAATTACAGTCACAATTGTTATTTAGGAAAATACAACAGCCAGTTGTGCACAGCACAATCCCATAATCAGGAAATTAGATAAATCACCAGTTAACCTGTTTTTGGTGCTGTTGGTTGAGGGAGAAATGTTGGCCAAGACATTAAATGAACTCCCTGCTCTTCGAATAGTGCCATGGGACCTTTCGAAATAAGTAGAGAAGGCTTTGGTTTAACATCTCATCCTAAAGACGCACATCCGACAACACAGCTCTCCCTCAGTACTGAGGGACTGCACCAGATTGCCAGCGTAGGTTATGTGCTCAGGTCCTAGAGTGACACTTGAACCCACAGATTTCTGGCTCAGAGGTGAGAATGCTCCCACTGTTCCAAATTGATAGATAAATGACACCAAATTCAATGGGGAAACTAGTTGCTTTTTAACAGAACAAGTCTTAATGTTTTCAGTATTCTTAGAAAAACTACATTTTATTTTTACTTTTGTGGTTTAAATGCCACATTGTCCTCAAAGAGTGTACATTTGATACTTACCAGCTGTAGAGCTTCTTTGTTCTGGCATCACATAGCCATTAATGTCCACCTCTGCTTCATCAGATGGGGAAATCATCATGTTTGTGCCATTGGAAAAACGTGCACTGCTGTCTCGCGAGCGGTGGCCACGGAGCTGTAGCGTTCCGTTCAAGGATATCTCTTCGTACAGATCAAGCGAGGACGCTGTACCTCGACCTTCTGAGGACTCCGAGATAGTTCGAGTCGTGGACTCATTCCGTATCCTTAGTGAGCGCTTTGACCCCAGATCTCCATTCTTCATTCCAGCCTAATAAGTGAACAGGTTACTTTGTTATATCTCACTGTATCCTGCTGAAGTACACATTCTTTCTCTTACAGATTGCATGGGTTAAAGAAGAACTTTGTTGTATGGGGTAAATACTCCATGAGCCCCAGTACATTTTTCTTTATTTATTGGGTTTCATTGTTATTCCCTCAGAGTCTCAATTTCAGCTACTAAACAATGAAGTGCACACGAGCCAAGGAGATCTGTGCACAGACCATCATAGGCCATTGTTTAAAAAAAATGTAGTACATGTTCTATGCTTTTTTTTTTTCCAAGCAATATTCCCTCTCTCATACTCTTATTTCTTCCTTGCATATAGTTATATAGTTCTCCCTGAACCATCAGACAATCTGCATGCACACCTCCAATAGGTGGAACTCTATTAGACCCAGGTAGTTACTATTGGTTAATAACTTTGGAAGTGACCTTCCTAATATGCCTGCCCTTCAACCAAGCCTCGGGCCATCTGCCATCTACCATCAATGGCGCTACTCAGTGCCGAGCTTGCGGCCAACATTTCGCCGTAGGCAAATAGGCTTATACAACTGTGCCTGGTTTCCAGCTGTCTTGGGCCCCCTTGCCACTGGACCAAGACCTTGCTCAGCTAAGCCCGTGTAGTTGCCGGTGTGCAGCAGCCACCCCACGTTAAAGGCATCTTCCACTTCGTCAGTATGAAGTTTGGGACCTGGAACGTCAGGACTCTCATGGACAATCCCAATAGCAACAGGCCGGAACGCCGCACCGCCATAGTTACCCGGGAACTCAGACGTTTTGACATTGATATCGCCGCCCTAAGCGAGACCCGGCGGGCAGGGGAAGGCCAGTTGAAGGAACATGGTGGAGGTTATACCTTCTTCTGGAAAGGGAAACCAGAGGCAGAACGCCGCCTTCATGGAGTCGGCTTTGCCATCAAGAATGAGCTGGTCGACCGCCTCATCCTATCCCGGAACTAATGCGCCACAGTCATCAGTGCGTAAGCCCCTACACTTGATGCAACGGATGAGGCTAATGAGGGTTTTTATTCCAACCTCGAGACATCCTTGTCCTGCGTCCCCACGGGCGACAAATTGATTCTCCTGGGTGACTTTAATGCCAGGGTCGGCAAAGGCATAGCCCTTTGGGGAGGCATGATTGGCAGAAAAGTGGTTGGAAAGTCAACTCCAGTGGTATCTTACTCCTGACAACATGTCTAGAACATGAACTCATCACCAACACCCTGTTCCGCCAGAGGGACAATTACAAGGCATCATGGCAACACCCTCACTCCACACTGGCATCTGCTTGACTATGTCATCGTCCGAGCCAGGGATCGCAAGGATGTGCGCATCACCCGCGCCATGACAGGAGCTGACGACTGTTGGACGGATCACTGCCTAATCCGATCCATCATCGACATTAACATAGCCCCAAAGCAGAGGGGACAGCAGAAGCAGTGCCGCAAAAAAGTTAATGCTGGCGCACTGAGAGACCCAGCTAAGAGAGCCCTATACAGCCAGCGTCTCACAGCCAATCTGGCCTGCCTTGATGACCCTGAGATGCTGAATGCTCACAGCATTTGGTCTGCCCTCCAGGCCTCTATAACCAGTGCCTGTGAAGAAGACACTTGGTCACTCAACCAGAAAACATCGGGACTGGTTTGATGAAAATGATCAGGAGATCGAAGAACGAATAAATCGCAAGCACAAAGCATTTCTGAGCCTCAAGCAATAACCCAACTCGGGAGCTGCAAAACAACATAGACGGCTCAAGGCTCAGGTCCAACAAAAAAACCAGGACCTAAAGAACAGGTGGTGGATGGAGAAAGCACAGGAGATACAACAACTGGCCGATAGCCATGATATGCGAGGATTCTTCATTGCAGTCAAGGCCACCTACGATCCAAACTCCCAAGGCCCCACCCCACTCCTGGACAAGAACGGGGAAACACTCATCAAGGACACTGAGGCTATCTGGGCCCGATGGAAGGAGCACTTTGAAGAAGATCTCCTCAATCAAGACTCTGCCTTTGACTTGAGTGCTCTAGACTCCATCCCGCAGCATGCGACCCGCAACCAACTCTGAAACTCCAACGTTGCTCGAGGTAGGCAAAGCCATAAAACAGCTCAAGAATAACAAGGCTACGGGTGCGGATGGAATCCCTGCTGAGGCGCTAAAATATGGCAGAGAGGCGCTGTTGGCACAGATACATGACCTCATCTCATCTGGTGGGAGGAGAGCATGCTGGGAGATCTCAGAGGTGCAGTGATTGTGACCATTTTTTTAAAAAGGGGACAAGTCCGACTGTGACAACTACAGGGGAATCTCCCTTCTATCAGCCACTGGGAAGGTTGTCGCTAGAGTTCTCCTCAACCGTCTTCTCCCTGTGGCTGAGGAGGTCCTCCCGGAATCACGGTGTGGATTTCGTTCCCTATGGGGCACAACAGACATGATCTTTGCAGCACGACAGCTGCAGGAAAAATGCAGGAAGCAGCGCCAACCCTTATATATATGGCCTTCTTCGATCTTACAAAGACCTTTGACACTGTCAACTGTGAGGGTCTATGGAATGTCCTCCTCTGTTTTGATGCCCCCAAAAGTTTGTCAGCATCCTTCGCCTGCTTCACGATGACATGCAGGCCGTGATCCTTACCAACGGATCTACTACAGACCCAATTCACATCTGGGCCGGGGTCAAACAGGGCTGCGACATCGCTCCAACCCTCTTCTCAAATCTTCCTCGCTGCCATGCTCCACCCCACAATCAACAAGCTCTTGCTGGCGTGGAACTAAACTACAGAAGCAGTGGGAAGCTGTTTAACCTATGCCGCCTCCAGGCCAGGTCCAAGATCACCCCAACCTCTGTCGTTGAGCTGCAGTACGCGGACAATGCCTGCATTTGCGCACATTCTGAGGCTGAACTCCAGGATATAGTCAATGTATTCACTGAGGCATATGAAAGCATGGGCCTTACGCTTAACATCCGTAAGACAAAGATCCTCCACCAGCCTGTCCCCGCCGCACAGCACTGCCCTCCAATCATCAAGATTCACGGCGCGGCCCTCGACTACATGGACCATTTCCCATATCTCGGGAGCCTCTTATCAGCAAAGGCAGACATTGATGCAGAGATTCAACATCGCCTCCAATGCACCAGTGCAGCCTTCGGCCGTCTGAGGAAAAGAGTGAAGACCTGGCCCTCAAATCTACCACCAAGCTCGTGGTCTACAGGGCTGTAGTAATACCCGCCCTCCTGTAATGGATCTGAGGCATGGACGATGTATAGAAGGCACCTCAAGTCGCTGGAGATATATCACTAACGATGTCTCCGCAAGATCCTGTGGATCCCCTGGGAGGACAGACGCACCAACATCAGTGCCCTTGACCAGGCTAACATCCCCAGTATTGAAGCACTGACCACACTTGATCAGCTTCGCTGGGCAAGCCACATAGTTCGCATGCCAGATACGAGACTCCCTAAGCAAATGCTTTATGCGGAGCTCAGTCATGGTAAATGAGCCAAAGGTGGGCAGCGGAAGCGTTACAAAGACACCCTCAAAGCCTCCCGGGTAAAGTGCGACATCACCACTGACACCTGGGAGACCCTGGCCGAAGACCGCCCGAGGTGGAGAAAGTGCATCCGGGAGGGCGTTGAGTTCTTCGAGTCTCAACGCAAAGAGCATGAAGAGGTCAAGCACAGACAGCGGAAGGAACGTGCGGCAAACCAGCCCCACCCACCCCTTCCCTCGACGAATATCTGTCCCACCTGTGACCGGGTCTGTGGCTCTCGTATTGGACTGTTCAGCCACCAGAGAACTCACTTTAGGAATGGAGGCAAGTCTTCCTCGATTCTGAGGGACTGCCTATGATGATGACTATTGGTTCTACTCGGACATAAAAGTTCCCCTTTAAGCACATTTTCAGGATCATTTTCTGTGCTTCCATCGCAGAACCTCATAGCCCAAAGTATTTTCTGACCACACAAATCTGGAACACTGTCCTTCATGACCAAATTCCCGATACACGTTTTTGTTGCGTGTAACTCTACGAGAGCACAAACTCAGAAACGTACCCTTTTTATTTGAAATGTTGTTGTTGGTACCCCTTAAGGCAGCTTCTTGGGACAGTAGACAGTGAGCTCTACTCTGCATCCAAAGCTGGATAAATGCAGCGACTCCCTTCATCACCTGTACTCCAGAATAGCATCGTACACCCAATAAAATGCGAGTCGAGGATTCAACTCTCAGGAAAGGGGAGCCAGGTTCAGTCAAGTAAATAGGGGAGCAAGTCCCAAGGAGCGCTGGCCTGATTTTGTGCTGGAACAGTCTATGGGGGAGAAATTAGGGTCATGGGGAGGCAGTAACAGGATGCAAACGACTTTTAGCCCTGGTGCGGTGCAGCTAATGACTCCTGCTAAATTCCACGAGTGTTTAGTGGCGGCGGTAACCAGTAGCGACCTGCTCCGCTGCGCCAGCGATGACTACATCATCACCGTGTGCAGTGCCCCGTATTCGCCCCGGGACAAAAATTTGCCCGCGCCCCCTGAAGCTGCGCCGGGCGACAACGATAACTTCTAGGGATGTGAACATGGTGGCAGGAGGCTCGCGGGGCACACCCGTTAAAGGGGAGGTGGCGGGTGGGTCAATAAAAAAAAAAATGTGCTGACTTGTCGCACCCCATTGCCACTTTGAACGCAGGGTCCGTACCGCAATCTGGCAGCCTGGCACTCCGCAGAGAGTGCCGGGTTTGTGGCACGACACCCTGCTCCCCAGTCATCATCATTGGCAGTCTCTCGGAATCGAGGAAGAATTGCTTCCACTCCTGAAGTGAGTTCTTTGGTGGCTGAACAGTCCAATACGAGAACCACAGACTCCGGCACAGGTGGGACAGATAGTCGTTGTGGGAAGGGGTGGGTGGGACTGGTTTGCCGCACGCTCTTTCCGCTGTCTGCGCTTGATTTCTGCATGCTCTCGGCGTTGAGACTCGAGGTGCTCAGCGCCCTCCCGGAGGCACTTCCTCCATTTAGGGCAGTCTTGGGCCAGGGACTCCCAGGTGTCAGTGGGGATGTTGCACTTTATCAGGGAGGCTTTGAGGGTGTCCTTGTAGCATTTTTGGCTCGTTTGCCGTGAAGGAGCTCAGAGTATAGCACTTGCTTTGGGAGTCTCGTGTCTGGCATGTGAACTATGTGGCCTGCCCAGCGGAGCTGATAGGGCCCCACAGAGTTGGCAACTTGGGTCCTGCCCTTTAATGGAGGGGCTATGCGGCCCAGTGCGTAGCGCTACGCCCCTCTCCCGACCAGTCAGCACCCCAGAGAGGAAATGGAGCGTGTTTTTTTGCCCTCCAGTTCCTCTTGGGTGCAGTAATCCCAATTTCGAGAACGAGGTGAGAGTCTGCAAAAGGTCCCACCTCAGGAATGCTACCGCCCCCAAACGGGGTGCAACGGAATTTCTCGGCCTTATGATTAAACTGAATGCTTCTTTCTAGCATTACATATTTTTCACCTGTTTGATGAGATCACCGGTAATTTTTGAAGGTGGCAGGACAGGTTCGCAACACAGTTAATGAAGTATATGGGATCCCGGGCTTTATAAATATAGGTATAGAGTACAAAAGCCAGTAAGTTATGCTAAACGTACATAAAACAGTAGTTAACTCCAGCTGGAGCATTGTGTCCAATTCTGGGCACCAAACTTTAGAAAGGACGTGAATGCTTTGGAGAGGGTACAGGAGAGATTACTAGAATGATTCCAAGATCAGGGATTACAGTTACGTGGATAGACTGGAGAAGCTGGGGTTGTTCTCCTTAGAGCAGAGAAGGTTGAGAGGAGATTTGATCGAGGTGTTTAAAATCATGAAGAGTTTAGATAGAGTAAATAAAGATAAATGGTTTCCAATGGCTGAAGGGTCGATAATCAGAGGGCACAGATTTAAGATGATTGGCAAAAGAACCAGAGGCAACATGAGGAAAAACATTTTTACGCAGCGAGTGGTTAGGATTTGGAATGTACTGCCTGATGGTGTGATGGATACAGATTCAATAGTAGCCTTCAAAAGGGAATTGGATAAATACTTGAAGGAGAAAAAATTGCAGGGATATAGGGAAAGAGCGGGGGAGTGGGACTAACTGGATTGCTCTTCGAAAGAGCTGGCGCAGTCTCGATGGGCCGAATGGCCTCCTTCTATGCTGTTGATTCTACAGAAAAAAGAATTCACTCCAAAAAATTCGAATACTACTTGGTGCTTGCTACAGACACTAAAAACCATCTAATGTGTTGGTTAACAATTATAATAACTATACTCAATATTCAAACAATTAGGGGCCTAAAGATCATCCAACATGTCCATTAGAATACGAAGATTAAGAATATTCTGTAAGATCCTAATTATTTTTCAGAGCCGTCCTTTTTGATGGGTTTTCATGTGCTATCACAAAATGCTACTTTTGGCACCGTTCGTCGGAAACACCGAATAAACCTCATCCTGTACCTACCTGTCGAGAGCCATCTGGGCCAATCCCATTCATTGGCATATACCCCGCTGGCAAACTGTTGCTCTGAAAAAGTGACAGAAAACAAATTTGAAGTGGCACTTAATGACAAGAAAGTCACGAACCAAGACTCAGGCATACAGACACTTAATGGTTTGAAATTGCTCGCTCTGATTTAGCGGAGGAAAAATTGCAAAAAAAGGTATTTCAGATCAACGTGTTAAGGATTTATACACGACTAACCCAAGGCATAATTTTAGAGCTTCCAGTCGCCTGTCACTTTAATTCTCCCCTCCACTTCCACTCTCATCTCTGCACTCTGCCTCTTACACTGTTCCAATGAAGCTCAATGTAAGCTCAAGGAACCGCACCTCATCTTTCAATTAGGCACTTTACAGCCTTCTGGACTCAACATAGAGTTCAACAATTTCAACTCATAACCTCTGCCCCCATTTCTTTTTCTGCTTTGGATTTTTTTTTCTCTCTTTCCCATGGCAGCTGTTGATGACTCTGCCATTTCCATTTACACCCTATCGAGACTCATCTTTTGTTTAACTTGTCCTTTTTCCTTCCACCATCATCCCTTTTGTCTCTTAAGCTCTTGTGCCTTTCACCCTATCACAGACTTTCCCTTTTGTCACTGTCACTACCTGCCACCCCAAAAAAGACCCATTTATTCCTACTCTCTGTTTCCTGTCAGTTAACCAATTTTCAATCCATGCCAGTATATCACCCCCAATCCTATGAGCTTTAATTTTGCACACTAACCTCTTATGTGGGACTTTATCAAATGCCTTCTGAAAATCTAAATACACTACATCCCTTAACTATTCTATCAGTTACATCCTCAAAAAACTCCAGTAGGTTTGTCAAATATGATTTTCCTTTCATAAATCCATGTTGATTTTGTCTAATCCCATTATCACATCCTTTATAACAGACTCTAGCATTTTCCCTACTACAGATGTTTGGCTAACCGGTCTGCAGTTCCCTGTTTTCTCTCCCTCTTTTAAAAAAAAAAGAGTGGGGTTACATTTGCCAGCCTCCAATCTACAGGAACTGTTCCATAATCTACAGAATTTTGGAAGATGACAACCAATGCATCCACTATTTCCATGGCTCCCTCTTTTAGTACTGCAGAACATAAGAAATAGGAGGAGTAGGCCTTTAATACGATCATGGCTGATCTGATCATGGACTCGGCTCCACTTCCCTGCCCGCTCCCCATAACCCTTTACTCCCCTTATCACTCAAAAATCTGTCTATCTCAGCCTTAAATATATTCAATGACCCAGCCTCCACAGCTCTCTGGGGCAGAGAATTCCATAGATTTACAACCCTCAGAAGAAATTCCTCCTCATCTCAGTTTTCAATGGGCGGCCCCTTATTCTAAGACTATGTCCCATATGTGGAAATATCCTCTCTGCATCCACCTTGTCGAGCCCCCTCATTATCTTATAAGTTTCAATAAGATCACTTCTCATTCTTCTGAACTAGTGTGTATAGGCCCAACCTACTCAACCTTTCGTAAGTCAACCCTCTCATCTCTGGAATCAACCAAGTGAACCTTCTCTGTGAACAGCCTCCAATGCAAGTATATCCTTCCTTAAGAGATGTTAAGCATTCATTTATGCACTATCCTGTATATAAATCTATGCACTATCCGGGCTATAAATAGAGCTGGAGCGCAGGGCCCTGGAACATCGTGGCGGAGGTGCAGCGAATGAGGGTACGGGGCCCAGAAGAGCAGAGGGCCCAGGGGCAGCACAGACCTGCCCACACTGCGATGTGTGCACACACTCTGTCCATGCAGCAGAGCAGGTCTCTAGTCGTCCTGGTTAATCCTTGCCACTGGACCAAGGCCTAGCTCTGTCAAGCCCGTGTGGTGGCTGATGTGCAGCGGTCACCACACGTTAAAAAAAATCCACACACAGGCATCTTCCACCCCCTCAACTGGAATTCAGGACTGGAACATCGGGTCCTTCATTGAAACATCTGTGAACTCTCGAAGTCATCCTCGTTCGAGGGACCGCCTATGATGATGATCCTTCCTTAAATACGGAGACCAAAACTGTATGCAGTACTCCAGGTGTGGCCTTACCAATACCCTGTACAGTTGTAGCAGGACTTCTCTGCTTTTATACTCTCTCCCCCTTGCAATAAAGGCCAACATTCCATTTGCCTTCCTGATTACTTGCTGTACCTGTATACTAACTTTTTGTGTTTCATGCACAAGGACTCTGGGATGCAGATTATCAGGCCCTGGGGATTTATCGGCCCTCAGTCCCATTAATTTCTCCAGCACTATTTTCTTACTAATAATCATTTCCTTTAATTTCTCTTACTTACTAGACCCTTGGCTCCCTAGCATTTCTGGGACGTTATTTGTGTCCTCTTCCGTGAAGACAGAACCAAAGTATTTATTTAATTGTTCTGTCATTTCCTTGTTCCCCATTATAAATTCTCCCGTTTCTGACTGCAAAGGACCTACATTTGTCTTCACTAATCTTTTTCTTTTTACATACTTTTAGAAGCTTTTGCAGTCAGTTTATATGTTCCTTGCAAGTTTACCCTCATACTCTATTTTTCCCTTCAGGATAAAAACAAGTGGCATCTATAGTTTTGAAGGAAATATATCCTTTCTAGGAGTCTTGTTTAATAACACCCGTCATTGATGGTTGATTGTTACTGACATTGTTTTGAGAGAATTCCACTATAAAGATTCAAAGCTTTTCTGTACAATTTGTAGAGAAAAATCAGCATTGGAAGGAGCAAGAGTTCTCTACCTAGGGAAAGATCACGCGGTTTTACGTTTTATTTCTCTGTATGTCTAATTTTTAAAGATAGTGTGTGTATTTGGACTTGAGCGCCCAAGTAGAAAAGGATATTGTTGCATTTGTAACCTGGAGTCAGGTATCTAATTTGTTACATTACTGGCTGATGCAAAAGATCAACACAGGGCAACTTATCCTCAAATTCACTTCAGCTGCTTTTGAACTGCGACTCATTTAATTCCGATTCTGGGAGATAAGTGTTCACGAGCTGGCTCCCTGTGGTTATATTACTAAATCTGGCCCCTCTATTCCAGTAACAGTTGGACACTCAGTTTTCCGTGGGCCTTTGAATTTGCCGCTGCTTTTATTGGTCTAAATGTCAGGAACTGGCTGATGGAAGCCAATTTTCCTGAATCAAAATGAAAACACCAGTTTCTCCCTCCTTGTGGAGAGTCTTATCTACTCTCTCCTTCCCTTGCCATACTTCTTTCTTCCGCATTACAGGCAACTGGCAGAAAGGGCCTTTGGTTCCCTGTAGTCTGCTTACTGGCTTGACTATGAACCAAGAAAAACCACCTAAGTGAGATCGTCGTTTTTTAAAAATGCATTCCGGGATGTAGGCGTCGCTGGCAAGGCTAGCATTTATTGCCCATCCCTAATTGCCCTTGAGAAGATTGTGGTGAGCTGCCTTCTTGAACCACTGCAGTCTGTGTGGTGAAGGTGTTCCCACAGTGCTGTTAGGGAGGGAGTTCCAGGATTTTCACCCAGCAACGATGAAGAAACGGCGATATACCTCCAAATCAGGATGGTGTGTGACTAGGAGGGGAACTTGCAGGTGATGGTGTTCCCATGCGCCTGCTGCCTTTTGTCCTTCTAGGCGGTAGAGGTCGCGGGCTTGGAGGTGCTGCCGAAGAAGCCGTGGCGAGTTGCTACAGTGCATCTTGCAGATGGTACACACTGCAGCCACGGTACACCGGTGGTGGAGGGAGTGGATAGGGTGCCAATCAAGCGGGCTGCTTTGTGCTGGATGGTGTCAAGCTTCTTGAGTATTGTTGAAGCTGCACTCATCCAGGCAAGTGGAGGGTATTCCATCACATTCCTGACTTGTGCCTTGTAGATGGTGGAAAGGCTTTGGGGAGTCAGGAGGCGAGACACTCACCACAGAATACCCAGCCTCTGACCTGCTCTTGTTGCCACAGTATTTATGTGGCTGGTTCAGTTAAGTTTCTGGTCAATGGTGTTCCCCAGGATGTTGATGAGTGACAGGCAGAGATTCAGACCACAGCAAATGCTCAACAGTTTGAGCTGCCTTGTGACATCAGCATTTAGAGCAGATGAAAGAAGAGAGAACCAATTGCCCGCCAAAAAAAAAATTGCGCTTGCCACAAAATCCTTGTTTTTTTTATTAGCTTGTTTCATACCCTGTTGGATTCAATCCTCAATCTTAATCCGGCAGGTGTTGGGTTATCCAACATGGTCTCCATCAAATCCTCATCGAGGTCATATAGTTCTTCCTCGTACTCGCGCAGAATCCTCTGTTCACTAACATGGGTGCTGTTGGCCCGGTCATCACCCTAAAGGAATAAATACACAGAAAGGTTAGGGAGACAGCCATCGAGTTCTCAATAAAAGAGGTGCAGGGTCAAATGGCCAAAGACGCTGTTAACTCCTCAGAACATAAGCACCAATATACTAATCTGCAGGCAATCCAGCACTAACTAACTCTCTTCAACCTGTACAAGGGTAGATTGGGAAATTAGAATGGAAATAGGAAAACCAGCAAAAGCAGTCCATCTTAGTTACCACAATCAAAATATTGAAGGAAGAAAAACAATCTGTAATACTTGTAGGATGTCACACTATTCTTATAATGACTGATCTAGTAAGCTACTTCTGGTTACTGTCTGCACATCACTGTGTCTGTAATAGATGAAAAATTGCTTTTTTAACCTTGACTGTGTGTATATACAATTTTGTCTCAATTCTAACTTAAATGAAAGTCAGTGGCAAATCTACATAAATTAGCACTGTTAATAGAGAACAGCAACAGTAATTGTTTAAAACGTGGATTCCATGGGTGCCACTCACTCTGGCACCACGCTTAAGCGATTCTTGATTCAGCGAGTGTCATCAGGCTATTTTGATCATGGAGGTGCTTGTACCAAGCTTGATCCTGCCCTCACGTGACATTCATGCACAAATAGAACCAGAGACGCCTACAACACAAAGGGAGGCCATTCGGCCCGTTGTGCCTGTGCCAACACTTTGCTATAGCAAACTAAAACTAATCCCTCTGTCCTCTTTTCCCCAGAGCCACAAATCTTCAAATATTTATCTAATTTTTCTCTATAGTATGCAATGGTCTCTGCATCAACCACTGCCTGTGGCAAAGCATTCAATGCTTCAAGAACCCTGTGTGCAAAGGAATTTCTCCTAACACCAGTGCTCACTCCAAGTGATTTAAAATTGATGACCCCCCTCGTAACTGATTCCACAATCAGAGGAAAGTGTTTTGCTACTCACCCTATCAAAACCCTTCATTATTTAAAAAACCCCAATTAAATCTCCTCTTAGCCCTCTCTGCTCTAATAGAAATAGTCCCAGTGTCTCAAATCTTTCCTGATAACTGGTTTCTCATCCTTGGCATCATCTTGGTGAATTTACACTGTATGCACTTTCCTCTTTCTAATATGGGGCACCCAAAAATGCATCCAGTACTCTATCTGTGGCCTAACCACTGCCTTGTACAAGTTATCATTTCCCCTTTCCTCTTGTACGCAATGCCCATATTCATGTACCTGCATTTGCACTTACACGGAATTATGTATTTGCGCCCCTGTCCCCATTCCTCAGTCTCTTTCTATTGAGTCTATATTCCCATTCCTTGTTTTTTTTTCCCCACAAAAGGCACTACCTCACACTTCCCTGTATTAAATTGCACCTACCAGTTCCATTCACTAACCTGTCTATATCCCCCTGAAGTCATTTACAGTCCTCCTTGCTGTTGCCAAACCCCAATAGCGTTGTGTCACCAGCAAATTTCAATATTGTGCTCCCTATGCCCAAGTAAAAATCATCTACATATAATCAAAAACAAAAGTGGATCCAGCACTGACCCCCCAAGGTCCACCACTTCCACCCCTCTCCAATCCATGAAACACCCATTAACCCCCCCTTCTCCTGTCTATCAACCAGCTTTCTATCCACACTACTACATTTCCTCATACCAGATGCCTCAATGTTTGTAACAAGACTCTTGTGATACAAGCTGAAGTTATAGTCTGATGCTACAGGAGGAAGATGGCCTGGCAGTTCCCGACTGATCTGATCTCTCCTTTCTAACTCCATCCATTGCTATCCTTTGCCCTATTCCCTAGTCTCCTCTTCACTGCTTAAGATCCCCTGCCCCCAACAGTGGGTGCATTTTAGTTCAAGGTACAAGTTTAAAGCTTGAATTTATAGATTCGAAGAGTCTTCCCGCGACTGCCGCAGGAGATGAACTCCCAGCAAGGGTCTCCAGATAGGGATGACAAGAGGGAACCCTAGCTGATTAACCTCCCTTAACTCAGGAGCACAGAGGTCCCCTACTGTAACTTCTAGCTGTGATCAAGCAATAATAGACCAGAGATCAAACTTGGACTCTTTGACAAGGTCTGTATTATTCAGCTCACCAGGTAAAGCTGCTAAGCCATAGTGGGAGCTCGGATCTGATACCTTGAACCCCAGTATAATTCTATGGAATTAAAGAATTCATATTTGGAGCGCGAGGCTGGAGCTGTGGGCAAATCAAAAAAAGCTAGCCACTGCAGCAGCAGAATCAACAATGCGGAGGTCGGGACGGGGCGAGGAGGAGCGGGGGTCGGAGCCCAGAGGCAGAGCAGCGTGGACAAGACCAAGGGAAGGCGCAGCACGGGTCAATAGCCTATGATGATGATAATTCTATGATTTAGAATATTGATTAGAATCTAATGAGATAACAGAAAGGATGAACAGGCTGGGTCTCTTTTCTCTTGAAAAGAGAAGGCTGAGGGTTGACCTAATAGAGGTCTTTAAAACTATGAAAGGTTTTGATAGAGTGGATAGAGAGAGAATGTTCCCACTTGTGGGGAAGAGTATAATTAGAGGCCATCAATATAAGATAGTCACCAAAAAATCCAATAGCGAATTCAGGAGAAACGTCTTTACCCAGAGAGTGGTGAGAATGTGAAACTTGCTACCACAGGGAGTGGTTGATGCATTTAAGGGGCGGCTGGACAAGCATATGAGGGAGAAGGGAATAGAGGGTTATGCTGATAGAGTTAGATGAGGAAAGACGGGAGGCGGCTCAAGTGGAGCATAAATGCCGGCATGGTCTGGTTGGGCTGAATAGACATTCAATGGAATTGTATGAAAGAATTCTATTTTCAGAGCTCCTCAAATACAACATTTCTGAGCTAGTTGACACAATATTCTAGAATTCAACATTTTCAAAAGACATGACGGGAACAAACCTCAATAACTAAGTATCTGGCCGGATCACGAGCCATGCGAGAAAATTCTGCACCAAGCTCTTTGAATGTTGGTCGACTGTCCTCATCGATCATCCAGCCTGTGTTAGAACAATGAAGAAAATCACCGACATTGTTTATTAACGGGGCAAAGCAGGAGTAAGGAAAGCTGAGACAGGAGCAGCCCATGGGCAATAAATACTCCCTCACGACTAATGAGAGAAATCAACAAACAATTTGAATCTTTTAGCAAAAGCACAGAAGTCTGAAACACCAAGGTCCAAGGAGAGAGGGAAAAGCAGCGTTTCATTAAGGCAGGTCGGAATTTGATTCAGGCTTCAAGGCCTGTCTATCGGAATCCACATCACATTTTCCATCATGCTGTTCTTCTGAGGATGGGATGGGTCACGATCCTCTCCATAATGAAAGAGTCTGCCAATACTCACCGTCTAGGCTCATATATGGAGAATAACTACTTGGACAATATACTAAAGGGCTGTTGCTGCCTTTATAACTGTACACACACAAAATGCATATCATCATGGTAATTCTTTGCTAACCTGTCTAATTACAGCCCACATAGAATACAGCAGCTCTTACTGAAGCCTACCTCCTAACCTGTTCAGGATAATTTCATGTCTTGATTTTGTTGTTGCTACAGTATCCGAATGTGAATGTCATTTTAACCATTAGCTAAATACACTTATTATTCATTTATGATTAAACTATAATATATTCTTTGCAACCTAAATGCACATTTTACCATCTAGAATATAAGCCAGTTCGATATACTCCCTTGCATTCTCACTTTTCGTAAGCAGTTACAATATGACATTATACTCCAGAGGCAATTTCCCTTTTAAGAATGTATCCATTAATTCTATTCTCTCCGCTCCATGCCAACATCATTCCTAAAGTAACTGATCCCAACTCTGCTCATAACTGGGCGTTAGCTGGTTGCGAGACTGGGCCTCAGCAACTTGCCTTCTTTGCTTTTGTTGTGTGGGAACTATAGATGTTCTACTTTTCACTGCCCATTCTGGAGCAGATTCGGGATGGAGGGCAGCAGGAAATGTAGCGAGGAATTGTTCCACAGAATCTGCCGCCACTTCTGTGATATTCCAGCAGATGTTGAATATGCCCACTCATTTGGATGGGTGTGTGCAAATGATTGGTTAATGGAAATACGTCATCTGACATAGTTCCACTGTAACACCTTGGCGAGGCTGGGCACGAGGGACGATGGTGTGTTCCTGGCATCCAGTGCTGCGAAGGCAACAGCGGAGCTGTGTCAACATTTAAATTCAATAGAGTAATTGGATTAATTGCCTCTTTTTCAAGTAATAAAACTGGAAGCAGATAAATTGGATTAAAACAGCTACTTTCTGTAAGGTGATCTGTCCCAACTTAAATCACATTGCAAAACAGTGTCAGAATATTTAATTGCACTTCAGTAACTAATAGGGAGATCGATAGCAATTGAACTGTCTGAATGCCACTGCATTGTACAAGGGTCGTCACTTAGTTACAGCTAATTCTCTGGTCCTCACTCCCTGGCGATTAAACAGAAAGTCCTATAATCTGTGCTCCCAAGTTGCTTTCGAAGTGATCTTTAGTCACAGACTTACATTTCACCATGACCATGTAGACATCAATGGTGCAGATCTGAGGCTGTGGCAGGCGTTCACCTTTCTCCAAGAGACCAGGGATCTCACGAACGGCAATTCCCTCGTACGGTTTACTGCCAAACGTCATCAGCTCCCAGATAGTGACACCTAGAAAGAGCACACTGTATTTTAAAGCTGGGAAGCCAGCGCTAGAAATCATATCAATGATCTGATAACATCAGTTACCTCCTATTTATTGTACAAGTGTAGGCAATGGACCTTAAGGTCACTTCTATAGCAATATGCACAAAGCTGGACATATAAGCCTAGAAATTGCTGTTGGTGCAATTGAAGGGTGAACTTGAGAATTGCTTTGGGCTTTAGAGGATTTCAGAGGAAGTTGCTTTATGCGGGATTTTCCTAATTTTAGTAGGTGCCGTAAAATAGGAGCTTTGATGCCTGCACAGTGGGTCAGCCAATGACCCAGAAGCACTACTAATCCTCATAACTGGCTGCGAACTGCAATTAGGAGCCATTCAAACAGCTGAAATTGCACTGGAGGGGCCAGGGCAGCTGTTAACCAAGCAACAATGTCTAGGAATTGAGGGCCACAAAAGAAGAAAAGCCAGGCTTTACCCAACAGGTATTGGGAAACCCGAATGGAAAGAGTCAGGGCCTGGACTGATGGCCATTCCCCTCCCCTATCCGCCCCCTGGTACCGCAGACATGGGTGAAGGTGGCAGAAAGTGTGAATGCACATCCAGGGCCCAGGAGCTGGAAAGAGACCAGCAAAAGGATGTCAGAGCTCAAGAAATGTGCTACGGTAAGCCACCAATACTGCTCGACAGGATGGGGACCTGGCCCATGTACACAGCACAAGTAGTCCTTCTCTGCTAAGAGTCTAATCATTGAATGCTGGAAGATGCTAAGCAGTTGGACCAGGTTATCTAGATACAGTCCAGCCATAAAAAAAACCAGGGCAAGGAATGCGTTGTCCGAATTGAAACTTAGGATGTACACTGCACTTAGTTAGGATAAGGGCAACCTGTGTGTACAGCAATAATTCTTAATGGTGCTTCACATAGCCTCAATTTGTAGCATGCAGTGTGCCCAGGAGGTGCATCTGTGTCACTGCTCTCTGTACTTTAGATACCTATGTACTATTAATATCTCTAGTATTGATCTGCTTGCAGGACAGGATAGCTTTTAATAGGAGAAAACACCCCCATCCAGGAAGTGATCCCAAGCAATTTAAGTGGAAGGTCCACTTATCAGGAGGCCACCCTGGAATCAGTTGGCTGGGGGAGCATCGAGGGAGTGGGGTATTACAAAGGTGGGTGTGTCCCATCAGTTCATAGCCAGCATCATAATGTCCTGCAATGCTCCACCAAGTGACTGTCACACAGACAGACGCTCAACTGCAGTAGCATCATATTGCAATGAAAGTTGTGCTGAAATGTGATTATTGCAGGCTGCACTGTCAGTTTTGTTCCCTTGTATATTCCCGAGACTGGAAGAAGAGAAGACAACCACAGCCAGTGTACCTGAGCAAGCCGGCACCCCACAGCACCCTATGTTACTATCACCATCTTTGGCACACACTAGCACGGCTGCACAGGCCCCGGAGGATGTAGGAGGGAAGGTCTCAATCCAGTGCCACATCCGGCCCTTTAAGCATCTCTGCGCACAATGGACAGTACAGATGCCAGAAAGCAGGATGGACAAGTCAGCCACAACAGTCCCAAGCATGGCAAATTTCAGATAGAGGGCCCTGACGGTGCACAGCACAAGAAGGTCGAGGGCCAGCCAGCAGGTTGTCAGTGAAACGGTGCATCAGCCAGCACAGTTACTCCTTCCGCAAGGGAAATGCTTTGAAGGAGTCGTGGGTTCAGTCACATCAGAGACAAAAGTGCAAGCACTGTGGTAAATCACATTTGCGCACACACCACACAATAGATGAAATAATTGCACAACACTGGATTTGAACATTGTGCTTATATTTATTTGCAATAGTTTAGAATAATGACAGAAGCCCAGCAAAAGATGAGATTGGATGTTAGATGAGGAACTGCACAGGACAGTGCTGAAGGTGGTTTGGCCACAGTTACTTTGCAGATGCAGATTGCAGCTTTAGGAAGTGGCACACACTGGAATCCATCTTGAATTAGAGCCTGAAGCACCAACCTTACTCGCTGCATTGATGGCTTGGCATCGGATTCATTGTCACTTGTCTGCTCCTGCTCTGCCATGGCTTTGCCATGTTATTCTTCAACCTGCATGGCAAGCTCTCTTTGCAGGGTGAAGTAAAGTAACATGTAGCAGACAACACGTGTTCATCAACAGGTGGGAGAGGGGTTGTACTGTAACGCCACTGATCAGTCGAGGCCTTTGAAGCTCTGCTTTAAGATCCCAGATTTTTCCGATAATGATTCTGGTTGTAACATGAGAATTTTTCTATCTGTGTACTGCTTTTGCACGAGCTTGGTGCAATGTTGTCTCCTGGGAGCCATCCTTCCTTTTCTCTTTCCCCTTCAGATAAGGGTGCCACAGATGATTGCATGAAATGAAGGGATCAGGACAACATCTAGCGATGGAGGCATTGATCTGCATGACTCTGTGTTGGTGGTCATGTACCAGCTGGACATTCTGAAGTGATGAGGATTTTCTTTTCTCAAAGAGCACAGCATTGTGCACAGGGACCTGAATGACAACATGGGTGGAACTGATAACCCTGTGCCCTCTAAGAAAGCCAGCAGCCTTGTAGAATGAGAATAGCCATCAGATTGCTGCTGTTGGGTTAATGGTGAATGTGATAAAGTTGCTGTGCCACTTTCAGTAACGCACCAATATCATGGGTGATTGGTTTAACACCAACAGCAATTTCCAGCCTATATTTCCCTCTTCACCCACATATCTTGTCCAATACAGTTGTTGACTGTTCCTGCCCATTTGCCTATACCTCTCTATGGTCATATCCCAGAAAGAGCACAAGTGTGCTCCAGATAACTGGACCTTCAGTTATCCTCACTACATTCCAATGGGAAGCACCTGGTCTCTACTTCATACTTTCCCTGAACACTGATATCAGGAACAAACCATTTGAGAATCTTAACCGCAGCCACGAAGGTGGCACAATCCCCACGGCAACCTGAACTGGATGGCTGGCAACTTTGTCCAGAATGTAGAGATTGTTAAACTTCCACAAACTGGATGCCAGTGGGACTCTCAATGCCAATCTGTGTGAATGTCTCAGGTTGTCTGATAATCAATTACACTACCTGGTACTACATGTAGAGGACACTACCTGGTACTACATGTAGAGGAATTCAATCAAGAATGCTCCCCCTCACCAAGACCTTACTGAAGTAACACAAACCTAGAATCACATTTCTCAGTTTCTCCCTTATTCACAGAAATATAGAAAATCTCAAATCTGGAATACACCATAGGTCCACCTAGTCCACCATCCTTCGGAAATAGCAAGCATAATCGATTTGTCTCTCAAGATACTTGTCCAATTTGACCTTGCAGTGATCGAAGCTACTTGCCTCTATCATGTCCCTTCGTAAGCTATTCCAAAACAAATGTTTTTTTTTAATGTTCTGCCTGAATGTATTCTTTCCCATCTAATACCTGTAGCCCCTTGTTCTGATAGCCTATAGCATACCACATATCCCTGACTGAACCTGTATATCCATGAGCCTTATTAGATTTGAAGACCTCAATCATATTCCCCTTCACCTCTCCAACCACAAAAGTCCAAGTTCGATTAGTCTATTTTCACATGTTTTATTCGCTAGTCTGATCATTCTCGTAGCTCCCTTCTTCACCTTTTCCAGCTCAGCTATATCCTCCCAGCAATGAGGGTTCCAGAACTGCACACAATAGTCCAGGTGCAGCCTGACCAATGTTCTGTATAATGGCAGGATAACTTCTTGTATCCGACACTCCATTCCTCCTGTTACACATCCCATTATCTTCCTTGACAGCAGTCACCGCCATGGACTTAATATCTTGAGGGATTTATCATGACGACTCCCAGATCCCTTTCCTGATTCATCCTTCTCAGTGTTTTCCTATAATCCCTCCACTGATTTTGTCTGCCTAAGTGCATGATTTTATACTTATCTACACTAAACTGCATCTGCCAATTGTTGGCCCACCTCACCCCAAACAGTCTAAGTCGCCCTGTGGGTTGTCTCCATCTTCCACCATATTAACCACCTCTGCTATTTTGCTGTCATCTGCAAACTGAGATGAAGCCAGCAATGCACTCTTTCAGATATGTATGAAAATGTTGAAAAGTTCCAGTCCCAATACTGACCCCTGCAGGACCTCACCTGTCACACCCCTCCGCACACAATACTTGCCATTTACACAAATCATTTGGCTCCTATGGACCAGCCATGATTTGATCTCAACTCATTCGTAAAGCCTTTGATAAAGTGTCTCAAAGTCTAAGTAAACCACATTTCCATTGTAGCTCCTATCTACATCCATTATCAAGAAATTGGGACTTTATTGCTGTCCCCAGGATCTAAATTCCCTCTTTAGCATCTCCAACATCAGCACAAAGACCTCCACCCCTGCCCCCACCCAATTCTTGGTTTACTGCAGTAATTAAGGTGTCATTTTGAATCAGAAGTATAAGTGGGTGAAAATGTTTTGTTTAAAAATGCAGCACTGCACCTTTAAAGGATAAAATAATGCTTCCATAAGTATATGACTCACCATAGCTCCACACATCACTTTGGTGGGTGTATCTTCTAAAGTGGATGCTCTCTAGTGCCATCCATTTAATGGGCATCTACAGCAGGCAACAGACAGACAGACTCAACAACAAGGCAACAACAGCTTGGGGCAATTTTCATAACAATTAGGGCAAATGTTTGTCTTTATAGCTCTCAATGCAGAGCTCCACATGCCTGGAGCACATACCTGGAACTTGGACACGTGCCCCATTCACGATCCCTTGTAATTTCCTGTCCAATTAAATGAACGAGCAGAAAATCATGGGCGCCATGAATCGGGCACAAACCCAAATTGCCGCTCTGCGCTCTCCGCACGTGAAGCTCATTTACTAAGGAGCTTTTAAAAATAGATATAAAAACAAATTTACAAGTCTAATTACAGGCACATCGCCTTGTTTTTTTTTGTAACAAGGTGATGTTGCACACAAGTGGGTTTGCTATTAAAAAAAATCAAACCCGGAATCACAAATAGCAAACTTTTGATCCTCGCAAGCAACCAATCCCTCAATAACATGGACACATTTCAAGGTTTCAGATTCTGTATCACTGGTGATCAAACTGAGGCTGTTGCTCCTGTTCTCGGTACTTGTCACCTGAACTCGCTCACATGACCTTTTCAATGCCGGATATCATCCATTGGAACAGTTCATGTCCAAATGAGATAAACAGCACAATTTTGGCGCTTTTAAAAATAGGTGCAGCTCTGGTTCAGTGATCTGAATGTACATTTTGCGCTTCTGTAGTTCGGATCATATCCGTTCACCAGCTACCAATGTTTAGATTTTTAACACCAGTCCCCTTAACCTGATGGCAGAATGTGTGTCTATAATTCTACTTGTGGGATTAAGTAGGTAGTTTCCGCAATGTAAAGTATGTTTTACTGTAAATCAGCAATTTTTCAACCTTTAATAAATGTTGCTATATTTAAATAGAGTGCAAATTTAACATCAGCCCCATTAGTGTGGTCACCCTAAATGTGTCTCAGCAAAGTTCATTTTGCGCACAAGTGTTGCCAGCCCTAGATTGCGCAAAATATTCTTTCCCGATTTACAATTGTTTACAGTGAGATTCCCCTGCAGATTAATGAAATGTGCTCATGCGGAAATATCACTCTTTGCACACAGCATATAGACACATAACATAGAAATGCGGATCAAACCACAGAACCAGTTAGGAAATGGGCACTGGAGAAATGCGGCACATTCAGGACAAAAGAAAGCTTGCATTTATATCGCGCATTCTCACGCCTCAGAACTGTCCCAAAGTGCTTTATGTGCAATAAATTTGCACATAAATTTGAAGTGCAGTCACTGTTGCTACGTAGGCAAATGTAGCGGCCAATTTGCGCACAGCAAGGTCCTACAAACAGCAATGAGATAAATGGCCTGTTAATTGGCTTTTGGTGGTGTTGGTTGAGAGATAGATGTTGTCCAGGGCATTGGAGAAACTCCCTGCCCTTTTTTTAATAATGGCATGGGATCTTTAACATCCACCTGATCCAATGGAACAGGCTGACAGGACCTTGGTTAAGAACTCAGTTGAATAGCACTGGACAATCTGCTCTTCACTCATGGCTATTTGCGCAATACCTATTGTATAAGATAGCACACAAACGTCCAGAACAAAGCTGATGTATCTCTTGCAGGTGCTTTTTGAAAAAAAAAACACTTTCTATTATCTCTGCTGAAGTTAGAGTAGCGAGATCACACTTTGGAGGCGAGAGGATAACCAATTCACTCCTCCTGTTTGTAAGTAGCAGTGACGGAGACTAACAGAGTATATTCAAACCCGAGATCAATAGATTTTTGGACACAGGGAATCCAGGCGTATGCGGATAGGGCGGGAAAGTGGAGTTGAGGTTGAAGATCAGCCATGATCTTTATTTGAATGGTGGAGCATGCTCAAGGGGCCGTATGGACTAATCCTGCTCCTATTTCTTGTGCAGCTCTTCCTGACGAACAAACTCCCCATCTATTAATATGTTAATTTTATTTTTCCAACTTTCTCCTCTCTCCTGAAGCACCACCTCCTTCTGGAGTTTGGTTCCATGGGCACCAAGTACCTCACCCAAGTGTCGATTATTTATGTGAACTTTCTTTGTGTACATCCGAATCTATCTGGATGGATGAATTAAGATGGGCTGAATGGTCTTCTTACTCAAGATCGCAAGATAATTGCAGACTGTCATTTGATTGTGGCTGGTATAACAGGAAAGTCCAATCCTTTCCTCACCAGGTGTAAACACATACCTACACCTTCAGAAGGGGTCATCAGGCAGCAATTGGGAGCAGGAACCCTGGCTGATTCTCCCCACCATAATCCAGGGATGCTGAGGCCGATTGTAGTACCCCTATCACCATCAACCGACTTAGCAGATACTGGGAATCAAACCTGGGATTTTCCTGGTTTGTATGCCTCAGCTACTCACTGGATAAGCTCGCCAAGCCATTGGAGAACTTTCACAATTGGAGAACTTTCCTTTCAGATTCCACGAACAAATCAATGAAAACGTTAGATGTGCATCATTACACTCAGCTCACTGGTATAGCGAAAACAGCATTTGAGCAAAAAGGGAGCTAATAAAATAAAAATTTTCTTAATATTTTCTACCCAGAAGTCAGTCACTTGACCAAAAAACAACTAACCTTCACTTCATCAAAGAAATACTTTTTCTCATCTAATGCCAAGAGGTTGGTGATGCCAAAGTCTGTGATCTGAACGTGGCTGGGGGATTTGACTAGTACATTTCTGGCAGCCAGGTTCCGATGGACCATCTTCCTCTCCTCCAGGTATCTCATACCCTGTGGTAACAATGTCAATTGGTTTAATAGGGACATAAGCATCTGGCGTGTAATTATTAGCCCATGGGTCCATTATAAGCAAAGTTCTCCACTAGGAGCTCTTCAGCCATCGATCTTCACCAAGGATATGCAGAACTTCTTATGCTCCTCCCATGCCAATCATGGGATCCTCACATAACCCAATAACTTGAAGTCTCACTTACCTTAGCAATCTGAACGCACCAGTTGAGAAGCAGCTGGGATTGGATATTATCCTTGTTTTTGTGGAGGTACTCGAGTAGAGACCCAAGTGGCAGGAGCTGCGTGACTATCTGGAGTGGTGCCCCAAGGCAGATTCCGAGGAGCCGCAGGACATGATAGTGATCCAGGCTGCCCACCACCGACATGTCCTACAAATGAAAGACAACCAACACACATTAAATACCAACTGGAGGTAATTGGTGAGGTTAGAAATACCGAGATCCATTTTCTCCACTAGTTGTCCATCTCCACACTCCCTTGTAAGGCAAGGAATGAGAGGCAGACTCCCTCAACCGTAAACTTCAGCACAAATCACTTTACACTTAGCTCACAGAATATGTCCACTATAGGGAAAGGCAGCTCCTTATTGTCCATTGTCTCAGCCCCTCTTCTGCCTCAAGGAGATATTCCACCATGATGATGCATTCTCTTTGCCACCTCTACTCCAACCAGGTCCTACTTGTGCTCCTCTTACTCACACACACTTAGTACTAACCATTGCTGTAATTTTATCAATTCTCTGCACCACTACTAGTCCCAGAAAGATGGACGAAGCAGATTGAGGCTGTGTCAAAACTGCATCATCTATGGACCATTCTTTAAAAAAAAAATTCACGTGACTGGCTATGGCCCCCTAAAAGGTCAGAAAACTGCAGGCTAGAGTGTGGAATTTCCCAGCAGTGATGAAGTGGAACATTCTGTTGTCTAATGTGAATGATGCAACCAGACTTCACTGAGGAGGAACCAGAGTGGTTAACATGCCTTTGTTTCCTCTCGACTTGACTATTCCAACGCACTCCTGGCCGGCCTCTCCCCCCCCTCCCCCCACAAACTTGAGCTCATCCAAAACTCGGCTGCCCATATTCTAACTCACACCAAGTCCCGTTCACCCATCACCCGCTGTGCTCGCTGACCTACATTGGCTTCTGGTCCGGCAATGCTTTAATTTTAAAATTCTCATCCTTATCTTCAAATTCCTCCATGGCCTCGCCCCTCCCTATCTCTAACCTCCTCCAGCCCTACAATCTTCCGAGATCTCTGCGCTCCTCCAATTCTGGCCTCTTGAGCATCCCTGATTATAATCGCTCAACCATTGGTGGCCGTGCCTTCAGCTGCCTGGGCACTAAGCTCTGGAACTCCCTCCCTAAACCTCTCCACCTCTCCACCTCTCCTTTAAGATGCTTCTCAAAACCTCTCTCTTTGACCAAGCTTTTGGGTACCCTGTCCAAATATCTCCTTACATGGCTTAATGTCAAATTTTGTCTGAAAACACTCCTGCGAAGCACCTAGGGACATTTTACAATGTTAAAGGCACTATATAAATACAAGTTGTTGTTGTTCAACACTCCAGCATTATGTTCTAACTTTTTGGACGGGTGATCGCAAAGTCAGTTTTGTTTCTCCTTTTTCTGCCAATGTTCTCCCCTCCTCTGGAAGGACCATCTCCTTTCTGAAAAAATACTTCCATAAGTATTGAGCAGTCCATGAGCAGGAAAATAAAATTAAATCCAAATTCTTGAATACTTTGTGAGGACATGTTCTGCTGGTGGCTCAGTGAGTGCATGCACCAGCTAGTGGAGTACCAAACCACCAATCAGTTTCAATAATAGTGATAAATTGCCTGACAACAGCCAGGTCTGGACTAGGGGCACTGCCGTTGGTCTCAGTGACACCTGGGTTCGAGAAGGGCAAATCAGTCAGGGCTCCTATCGCTGCTCACTATCCAGTGATTCCTGCTTGGGCTCGGATGTGATGCCCCCACAGTTGAATAACCTGCCAATACTCATCCGGGCTTACACGACTTGGACAAGTAGCCAGAAGGCTGCGAGTTGGGAGCCCCAGTTGGGATTTTATACGCATCAGCGTGTGAACTTTCACATACACCTGCAGGAAGGCAGACTTACCTCACTCACGCCTCTGGACGTCTCACAACCACGCCCTTCCTGCAGGACCTTGATGGCCACTGGAATCTTCACAGACTCTCCCTCAGGGATCCAGAGTCCCTAGGAGCAGAAATGTTATCAGATCATCAGGAATAAAAATAAGTAAAGGCAGGCATTGGATTTACACTGGATATAGCTCGGCAGAGTCGGCACCGTGTGATCTTGGACCAGTCTGGCACGGTTGTTAGTTAAGCTAACCATCACTTCATCTCACAACTGTTTCCACAAAGATCTTTTCCTGCATCCTCACATCCAGTCACTGACACGCTTTCCAGTGTATCACAGTTTCTTAGAGAAATAGCAACACATTTAAATTGGTAAATGAGCAACAGGATTTTATTCTTGCATTATTTCTGTACTGACACCATTGGTTTGTCTCACCTTAAACAGCTATGCCTCACTGAGAATCTAAAAGTCATTTAGAATAGAATCCATTTTTGTGCAAGAAGTTAAAACAGCCCAGCACTGCAAGCTGTGGCTCAGTGGGCAGCACTCTCGCCTCTGAGTCAGAAGGTTGTGGGTTCGAATCGTACTCCAGAGACTTGAGCACATAAATCTAGGCTGACACTCCAGTGCAGTACTGAGGAAGTGCTGCACTGTCAGAGGTTTCGTCTTTCGGATGAGATGTTAAACTGAGGTTGGGTCTGTTCTCAGCTGGACGTAAAGGATCCCATGGCACTATTTCGAAGAGGAGCAGGGCAGTTATCCCCGGTGACCTGGCCAATATTTATCCCTCAATCAACAGCACTAAAACAGATTATCTCGTCATTATCACATTGCTGTGTGTGGGAGCTTGCTGTGCGCAAATTGGCTGCCGCGTTTCCTACATTACAACAGTGACGACACTTCAAACAGTACTTCATTGGCTGTAAAGCGCTTTGGGACATTCTGAGGTCATGGCAGGCCCTATAAGTCTTTCTTTTTACAATACCTCCAATTCCAGCACCATGCAGATCAACCAATATCAATGCCAGATCTAGAGAGATTGATCATTAGTTTTGATCTGTTCAACGTAAGCTGCTTGGACATACTGGGCAGAAAATCATCATTCCTGAACAATGTTTTGATCCTAGTTTTGAAAAAAATGAGAGAGAGAGAGAGAGAGAGAGAGAGAGAGAGAGAGAGAGAGAGAGGAGAGAGAGTGTGTATGCTTTGACTCCAGGCTTCTCCACGTGACAATTTTCCAATCCCAGTTGAGCAGAGACCAGCGGGTATATTCTTTTGCTTGCTAACACTAGCAAAAAAAGGGAATGAGTGTATCAGTGTAAGGTGGGGAAACCCCCAAGTGGTTCCACAGGGGGAAGAGGGCGTGAGAAAGGACCCCACCCCCCATAAAAGGGTGATTCTGTGATTCGCTGCTCCCAGCAGTGAACACAGGTCAGGAAATCACAGGCCTTTCTGTCCACTAACTTTAATGGAAGCGCAGGTCTGCAGTTTACACCAGGTCATGTTATCACCCCTTTTATGCCTGGATGAGTGCAGCTCCAACACTACCCAGGACAAAGCAGCCCACTTGATTGGCTCCCATCCACCACCTTCAACATTCACTCCCTCCACCACCGGTGCACCGTGGCTGCAGTGTGAACCATCGACAAGATGCACTCGCTGCCATGCTCCACCGCACAGTCAACAAGCTCCCCACTGGAATGGAACTAAACTACAGAACCAGTGGGAAGCTGTTCAATCTTCACCGTCTCCAGGCCAGGTCCAAGACCACCCCAACCTCGGTCGTCAAGCTACAGTACACGGACGACGCCTGCATCTGCACACAGAGGCTGAACTCCAGGACATAGTCGACGTATTTACTGAGGTGTACGAAAGCATAGGCCTTGCGTTAAACATCCGTAAGACAAAGGTCCTCCACCAGCCGGTCCTCGCCGCACAGTACTGCCCCCCAGTCATCAAGATCCACGGCGCGGCCCTGGACAACGTGGACCATTTCCCATACCTCGGGAGCCTCTCATCAACAAAAGCAGACATTGATGAGGAGATTCAACACCGCCTCCAGTGTGCCAGAGTGTTCGAAGACCAGACCCTCAAATCTACCACCAAGTTCATGGTCTACAGGGCTGTAGTAATACCCGCCCTCCTGTATGGCTCAGAGACATGGACCATGTACAGTAGACACCTCAAGTTGCTGGAGAAATACCACCAATGATGCCTCCACAAGATCCTACAAATCCCCTGGGAAGACAGACACACCAACATTAGCGTCCTCGACCAGGCCAACATCCCCAGCATTGAAGCACTGACCACACTTGATCAGCTCCACTGGGCAGGCTACATTGTCTGCACGCCAGACACGAGACTCCCAAAGCAAGTGCTCGACTCTGAACTCCTTCATGGCAAACGGGCCAAAGGTGGACAGAGGAAACGTTACAAGGACACCCTCAAAGCCTCCCTGATAAAGTGCAACATCCCCACCAACACCTGGGAGTCCCTGGCCAAAGACCGCCCTAAGTGGAGGAAGTTCATCCGGGAGGGCGCTGAGCGCCTCGAGTCTCATCGCCGAGAGCATGCAGAAAACAAGCATAGGTAGCGGAAAGAACGTGCGGCAAACCTGTCCAACCCTTACTCTCAACACCAGGGACTGTGGCTCTCGTATTGGACTGTTCAGCCACCTAAGGACTCATTCTAAGAGTGGAAGCAAGTCTTCCTTGATTCCGAGGGACTGCCTATGATGATGATGATGATGCACTGCAGCAACTCGCCACGGCTTCTTCGGCAGCACCTCCCAAACACACGATCTCTACCACCTAGAAGGACAAGGGCAGCAGGCGCATGGGAACACTGCCACCTCCAAGTTCCCCTCCGGGTCACACACCACCCTGACTTGGAAATATATCGGCCGTTCCTTCATCGTCGCTGGGTCAAAATCCTGAAACTCCCTCCCGAACAGCACTGTGGGAGCACCTTCACCACACGGACTGCAGCGGTTCAAGGCGGCAGCTCACTCTCACCTTTTCTAGGGCAATTCGGGATGGGCAATAAATGCTGGTCTTGCCTGCAACGCATCGTCCCATGAATGAATTAAACAGTCACAGGGATTTTATCCTGGAGGTAGGGGGATTTTTTCCCGGAGGTAGGGGGATTTTTTCCCCTGTCCCCTTTGGAACCAGCGAGGATTTTCCCACTTTATACTCAACATTTTGGTTTTGTTTTATCGGAATACAAAACTGTACACAATAGAAAATTTAAGCGACCTTCAGGCCTCAGCTACAATAGTAGTTAGAATTCAGCTGTCTTAAGCACTATATGAGAAATGTAAAGTTTAAAAAAAAAAATCAAGAGTGCTGAATTTGTAAGTTTACACCGTACTGTTAGACTGGGAGCCCATTGTGGCGATGGCCTTCCCCAACTCACCTTGTATACTGTTCCAAATACTCCAGACCCCAGCACCTTGACTTTCCGCAGTTCCGTCTCTTTCAGAATTCGTGTGTTTACCTGGTTGGGTGAGTCGGCACCGGGATCAAGTGGATCGAGCATCTAATGAAGAGAAAATCATAAGAGGCGAAGTGTTATCCTTCTGCCAGTAATGGAAATGGCTCCACCAGTTTCAGTGCTATTAATATTGTTGAGTGTATGGAGTGAAAGAAAGGGCTCTTTAATTCTCCAAAATGCAAATGAACTTCAACAGTGTCGGAACTCGGCCCAAACTTGCAAGGACATTTAATGGAGCTCCGTGCAGTATCACTCTTATCAGAGTCAGCCGTGGCTCAGTTAGTAGCACCCTCGCTTGAGTCAGAAGGCTGTGGATTCAAGTCCCACTCTCAGGACTTGAGCACATAAATCTAGGCTGACACTCCAGTGCAGTGCTGAGGGAGCGCTGCACTGTCGGAGGTGTTGTCTTTCGGATGAGACGTTAAACCGAGGCCCCATCTGCTCTCTCGGGTGGACGTAACAGATCCCATGCCACTATTTCGAAGAAGAACAGGGAAGTTATCCCCGGTGTCCTGGCCAATATTTATCCCTCAAATCAACATAACAAAAAAACCCAGATTATCTGGTCATTATCACATTGCTGTGCGCAAATTGGCTGCTGTGTTTTTGACATTACAACAGTGACTACACTCCAAAAAGTACTTCATTGGCTGTAAAGCGCTTTGAGACGTCGGTGATCGCGAAAGGCGCTCTAGAAATGCAAGTACTTTTTCTCTTGGAAAGCAATCTCAATTCGAACACAGCCCCTACTGCACTTACGGCCTGCACCTTGCCCCTCGAAAACAAACCGCTCTGCTTCAATCTGCGGAGAACCTCTTACCTCGGTCTCCAGGTATCGTCGCATTGCCCTCTTCTTCCGAATGATCTGCCTTCTCCAGTAAATGACAGCCAGCAGGACCACAAGCATCACGGCCATCAGCCCTCCAACCACTGCTGCCACAATCTGAGGGATTTGTCTGGATGCAAAACAACACAAGTCAAAGCGGGATGGGCCACACACAACGGAGCGTGAAAGTCACGTCATTATATACGCCATTATTTTCTCCTTGAATATGAAGTTTGCAACTACAGGCTAGAGAGAGAGGTTAGAACAAGGGCAGCCACATATAGCTTTAAAGGTCACTTATCAATTCCACAGGAAAAAAATTCTGAAAAAAAGTGTCCAGTTGGTTAGAATTTGCAAAAATGGGCAAGGGCACTTGGAAAAAGGATAGCGCAGTTTAAAATAATAGAATGGTACAGCACAGGCGGCTGCCATTCGGCCCATTTAGTCTGCCCCAGCTCTTTCCCCATAATCCCTGCAATTTTTTCTCTTTCAAGTATTTATCCAATTCCCTGTTGAAGGCTACTATTGAATCTGTATCCACCACCCAAAAAGAGAACTCAGTGGCACATCTACGTCACAGTTAAGTTAACTATATAGCCTGGTAGTGTGTTGGTTACACTGGATGTTTCACGCCAGCACGTTGCAGTTTCAAGCTCCAGAAGGAACAAGGAACTTGCTCATCATGCTTTTTCCCCAATTTTTCTTCCCTCCTCTGCCGACGGCACTGATTCTTGCAGGGATATCGTGTCACGGGTACCAGCTGCCCTCTAATACCCCCACTAAGTGGCCATTTTTCATGTGTGACTCTACAGTGAGTGTCAGCAGACTATTGGCTTATTGGGTACATCACAGTCAAGCCAGATGTTGTCCTCCAATGACATCCACACACCTGAACTTTCCAGCTAGGGTCACTTGAATGGCTGGGAGCAGGAGCTCTAGTTGTCAGTGTCAGACGTGGCTCAGTTGGTAGCAGAAGTCTCGGAGTCAGGAGGTTGTGGGTTCAAGTCCCACTCCAGGGACTTGAGCACAAAAATCTAGGCTGACACACCAGTGCAGTGCTGCACTGTCGGAGGTGCCGTCTTTTGGATGAGACGTTAAACCGAGAAGAGCAGGGGAGTTCTCCCCGATGTCCTGAGGCCAATATTTATTCCTCCACCATCATCACTAAAAAACAGATTATCTGGACGTTAAGAGAGCAGACGAGACCTCGGTTTAAGTGGACAAAAAAGATCGCAAGGCATGATTTTGAAGAGCAAGGGAGTTCTCCCCAGTGTCCTGGCCAATATTTATCCCTCAATAAACATCACTAGATTGGCTGGTCATTATCACATTGCTGTTTGTGGGAGCTTGCTGTGTGCAAATGGGCTGCCACATTTTCCACATTACAACAGTGACTACACTTCAAACAGTACTTCATTGGCTGTAAAGTGCTTTGGGACGTCCTGAATCCACATGAATCTTTGGCACCCCAAAGACCTTCGGGTGTGTGTGTGTGTGTGCGCAGAGGGGGAGGTGAGGCGACAGTGATAAATTGTCCACTTCATCTCACAGCGCAGATGTTAGCCCCCACACTGTGCTGGTACTCTCACAACACAGCAATCCTAGCCGTCAGTAACAAGTGTTTGAAGTGAAACACTAATTAAATTGATTAAACGTGTCCTTTAAAGCTTGGGGGGGAAAAGCAGAATGAGGCGTGCAGCAAAAACCACAGGGATTTTCAGACGTACAACAAACAAGGCATGCAGAATCCAATGAGTTGGAATTTCCCAACTGAGGGAACAGAACACTTTGCTGAAGAAATGTCATTTGATCTGGAAATGTAATATTTTTCCCCTTGTGAGGTGGAACTCTTTGTATTGTCGCAGTGAGGGATGTTAGCGCTGAGAAATGGGATGTGCTTCCATTATATCACCCAGTGTCAGCCTCAAACACTTCCAGGTCAGGAACAGCATAGCCAGAAACAGTGTAAAGCTCCCTCTACTCTGCCCCAACACACCTTGACCCCAGCCACAGGCGGACACTTCCTACTGCGCAGCGTGACATTTCTCATTTACCACATCAGCAGTCCAATGTGTTGTCCAGTTTTGTATGGTATCGATCTGAATCTTTCATGGAGTCAAAGAATCTTACATCGCAGGACGCCATTCGGCCCATCGTGTCTGTACTGGCTCTCTCTAAGAGCTACCAATTAGTCCCACTGCCCCCGTTCTTTCCCCATAGCGCTGCAAATGTTTTGTTTTTAAGTATTTATCCAATTCCCCTTTGAAAGTTATTATCCCTAGAATAATACGGTTTTGTTTTTAAATGCTTCAATTTAAATACGGAGTCCATAATATCTGTACTGTCTCCAGATTGCATTCATCATTGTAGTTTATATAACCCGAAATCCTTTTTATTTTTGAACCCTAGCTGTGAAAAAATTTAATCATTCTGCTGTATGTTTCTCTTTAATGGTTAGCACATGTTGTACTTATGCTACTAGGTAACTGATACGTTGCACTATTTTTACACACTTTAGTAATACGGAAGTAACTGGTTGAAGACAGTAAGGGAATCGGTTTTGAAATGGCACAAAACTACAGCAAGATATTTCTAATGGGACTTGACCTATTGGGGATAATAATTGGCGGTTTATTTGGAATCAGGGCAGCTTGATTTGTATATATTGCTGAGCACTTGAGCCAACTTGCTCCAATCTAGCAAAACAGGCGAGAAAGTTTTTACAAAGTGATGAAGACAGGCTTCCTATTTTTCCTCAGTATCAGGAATACCCTGCCCGTCAGATACAACCAAGTGCTGAGGAAATCCCAGTGAAAATGGAGAATGATTCCAGTCAAACATTAAATCAAATTAGGGTTTGCTTTAAAAATCACACAATAACTGGCGTCATCAAATGAGTAAAGTGCCAATTATAGTTGCAGTTTTTTTGATACAAGTTCTTTCTTTGGGACCAACATCATTCTTTTTGATCAGTGCTCTGTTGAAACTTCAGAATCCTACCCTTTCTTTGTATCATGAAGGATCATAAATTCAATCTTCCTACTGAACTCACCTTGAGCAAAGTTTGCACGAGTTTCTCTTGGTTGCCCTTTAACAAGAATCTAAGTCTTTTTTTTTTGAGAGTTAGCTTTCACAAGCACATTTTAGAATGGGGTCCAGACTCAGAGTGGCGGTAGAAACAGGACACCTTTGCACCTTTTTTTAAAAATTCATTCACAGGATGTGGGTGTCGCTGACAAGGCCAGCATTTATTGCCCATCCCTAATTGTCCTTAACCGAGTGGTTTGCTAGACCATTTAAGTGTCAATCTACATTGCTGTGGGTCTGGAGTCACCTATAGGCCAGACCGGGTAAGGACAGATTTCCTTCCCAAAAAGTTTTTTATGGTAATCCGGTAGTTTCATGGTCATTACTGATACAAGCTTTTTTATTTCAGATTTATTTAATTAATTGAATTTAAATTCTTGAGCTGCTGTGGTGGAATTTGAACTCACATCTCCGGATTATTGGTCTAGGCCTCTGGATTAATAGTCCAGTAACATAACCACTACGCTACCGTTCCCTTACTTTGTACTGGTCTTAATCTCTTGTTTATTCAATATACTTTTCTGTTAAACTGTACTCACTAAGTTTCCTAGAAACCATTTTATTGTGCTGCATTTCCAGTGGCAGGGAGAGGGGGCAGCGTGGGGTGAGGGAGGAAGAATGAGAAACACAAGCAGTTTGGAGAATGATATTTTGCTTTTGATATCGTACAACACTCCTCTGGACATACTAAACTTGAGCACAGCTGAAAGGCTAGTAGAAGAGTCCAGGATATTTGAATGTAATGTGAGTAGGAGATTTTCCCATAGGCAATGAAAGGGTTTGAACCAAATGAGGCTGTAACACAGGCAACAGGCATGAGTGATGTCTGCAGCAAAGTGATCTGGTCTCATTCAGTAGAAAAATGGACCAGTCAGGATTTCACATGCATGATTAAGGAGAGACATACTTTTTTGTCATTCTACATTTTGTACCTTGGACGTTGCATTATGTTTTCACTTAAATCCACACAATGGAGGAAGGAAATCATTCATGTTCCCCTAGAACCAACTGAGATGGCAGGTGGGACACTTGCCAGTGTTGTTGTGCGTTAAGATGGTGTGAGAGGAGGACGACAGGTTGACTTGCCCTCATTTCCTCCCCACTCCCTTCCTCTGGGAAAGTGGCTCACCTAAACTCACCACCGATTCCTTGACAACTTGGCAGCTCAGTGTGTGGGCAATCGCAGGCATAGACCCAACATCTCCCACCCGAGCGGTGGCACACTGCCATCAGGTGCCCTCAGCTGCCCACTTCATGTTGGCAAATTTCTAAACTGAAAGGCAGACCCATTCACACGAAACGCCTGGTGCAATAGAGCAACATAAGGCTATGTTGCCATCCTTAATCACAAATTCATACCAAACACTGCACTCCTTAAAGGCGCGAGTCAAATTCACACTCTTTACTAGAGTGTAAAGCCAGAAATACCTCATCTGTAAGAACTCTCTGGAACCAACTGAAACTGCGCTCAGTATGAATGGTTCAGATTAGCAAAGGATGCAGTAGAATCCATCTACTTATTTTTTTTCTTCTTCCAGTTTCAACCCCTCCAGGTTGACATCAGTCGACGCAGCTCAGACCTGGGATTGAATGTGGGGCCTGTGTGGTTCAGCACCACAGTCGGCAGCGTGGCCATGCCACCAGGGCAGCCCCTTACAAAGAATGTGTGAGCCAAAAGTATTCTAGCGAGTCAGCAGTTGAGCGATTCCCAGCCCGCTGTTGTTGAGGAATCCTTACAGATGAGGTCTGACTAAAGGAAGAAACACCAGCCACCAAAGCAGGCCAAGGCGACCAATGGGAAAGCATGTTACTGCACAGCGATCAAAACAGTGGCTCATGAAAGCATTGGCAACGACACACGGGGAGCATCACATTTCAGGGGCATGGAGGGGGGGGGGGGGCGGGGGTGACGGCAGCAAGCGATATCATTGAGTGGCTGTTAAATTCTACACCGATTATTAGTACAAATAAATGGTTATTTCTGTTGTACTCTGATCGACAGGGATGACTTATAGCAAGTGCCGTGACATGGGAGTGAAACATAAAGATTTGATTGACATAGTATTCTTCACATCCTGCCAAGTAGCAGAACTGAACACAATCTCCTTTCTGGTCCTGGCAGATAGAAAGTCTAGCAGCGACTGAAAGAGGCGGCTTTTCATTTTCAACCCAGGGACAGCATCAGATATATTGGACAGGTAACCTGCAACACAGGACTCCCAAGCACGATTTCAAATCCCGGCCTCTAGAACAGGGCCCTCGACTGTACCAATGCAGAACCTCCTTTCTCCGGCTACTGTTCTGAGTATTTTTTAAAAAAATCATTCACGGGATGCAGGCATCGCCGGCAAGGCCAGCATTTATTGCCCATCCCTAATTGCCCTCGTGAAGGTGGTGGTGAGCTGCCATTTCAGAGAGCAGTTAAGAGTTTTAGGAGCCCATCTGTTGATTAAGAGTGCACGTACACTACAGGTTTAGTGCACTGTGCCACAAAAGCTCTTACTTTGCCTGCATGAAATGTAGCGATACACGTCTGTCCAGTTCACCCTGCCTGCCACTAAATGTTGCCTGTTCCTCTTTCAATTTGACATGATGCCCATCACCAGGAGGCTGCCAAGCACAAGAGGCTGATTTTGTGTTCCTTCTTTCCATTATGTCCTTTATCCTCCTTTGCCTCCTTGCTGGGGTTTAGTTTTACAGCCACGAGCTATGCTACGTCGCCCAAGTGGCCGTTATTCATGTATCACCCTAGACAGGGGGCGATTTTAACCCGACTCGCTCAGCAGAAAGCTGGCGGGTGGGTAGTTCAAACCACCCTGGCTCTTACCTGTCCAAAAGCCGCCACAATCACAAGATCTGCAATTTTAACCTGCTCCCCTGAGCAGGCAGCAAGGGCACGCGCCCGGAGCCAACAGGGGTCCTTCTTTACATAGGCATGTTGCGGCCCAATGACATCATTATAATCTTAACCCAGGGCGGGGAATCGACCTGGAGTTAAAATCGGGGCCTTGAGTGTCACTGGATAATGTCAGAGTTGTGCCCACAGACATGTAACTGGATCGTGAGCAGGAGTGGAAACCCTGGCTCATTTCCCACCCCTCCATAGCCCAGGCCAAAAGTAGCATCCCAATTGCCAAGTCGATTGGGATCAATTAGCTGAACACACGGATCAGGGATTAAAACCTGGATTTTTAGCCTATGTCATTTTAACCACATGAGCCACCAGGGGAAGCTCCTATTACTTATTCAACACAACAGATTCTGCCCCCTTCCCCAGCAAAATCTAATGTTGCCCTCCCACGTCACAGCTCTGATCTGGAGGCGGGGTGGGGTTGGAGAGGATGTTACCTATTGTGTAATGCTTTGATGGGTGCCATCCAAGGATAGCGAGAGCAGTCCAGCACAGTGGGACCCTTACACCTGGATTTAATCAGAATAAAAGAAAGATGAAAGTCACAAGGGAGCATGCACACACGCACACACAGTCAACTGTACCTATGGACAACCTCGCCACAGACCGCAGCCTCGGAACCTCGGCACCTGATGTCATGGCAACACAAAAGAAAACAAGTAAAACCACAAAGCAGTTCTCCGGCTGATGTTCAGGATAGAGGCGACAACCCAATTGATGCAGCTAGTGCACAGATAGGCCGATATTCCCCAAAATTTAGAAGAATGAGAGGTGACCTCATTAAACCGTATAAAATTCTTCAAGGGTAGATGCTGAGAGGATGTTTCCCCTGGCTGGGGAGTGTAGGAGCAGGGATCAGTCTCAGGATAAGCAGTTGGCCATTTTCAACTGAGATGAGGAGGAATTTCTGCACTCAAGAGGGTTGTGAATCTTCGTAATTCTCTACCCCAAAGGGCTGTGGAGGCTGGGTCATTGAATATATTTAAGACAGAGATCGAGATTTTTGGAGTCTAGGGGAATCAAGGGATATGGGGATCGGACAGGAAAGTGTTGTGGTCGAAGATCAACTGTCTGATCCTGTCCAGACCCGATGTCCACACATCTACTACCAGCAAGGGGTGCATTGCACAGCAATCAGACTTGGGACCGATGGATGATTTTCCCTCCCTAGCCCATGGATCCTAATTGCTGCCCCAGCGGGAGGAGGGGTGGGGTAGGGGGAGGTCAGCTTATTCAGCATTGAAGTGATACTTGCATCCAGTGGGGGGGGGGGTGTGTGAGCCCACAAAATGCTCCCGCTGTAAAAGACTAACTCCGCCCCCACCCCTATCGACTGTTATCCCCATGGAAGGAGTGTTCACATTACAACCGGTCAGACGGTTAATCAGTTCGCAAATCCTTCCTCCACTTCACATTATTCTCCGAGGGAAGCGTGCAAAGACACTAGAACAGCAATATTTGAACAATTCAAATGCGAGAACTCTGTACCCACCCCTGCGTACAGTTCTCATGGCAGGGTTTACATTCTTTGTTCCTGTCTGCGTATTTGAAGATGAGGCCCCTCTCTCCCTGAATTCCCTCAGGACACTTTTCCACACAGTTGGGTCCGTCTTTGTAATGAGCACATTGAAAGCAGTGCGCAGGTCCCTGGAGAGAACAGAAAAAGAGATGAGGTTGGATCGGACAAAATGGGTGCCGTGTTGGGACAAATGACACTGTTCCTCTTCCCTGGGCTGTTGAAATCAAGAGTCATCACTCCACCTCCTGGTGCAACTCCTTTCCTTGGACCTCACTTGTGTTCCGAACACAGATGAGACTGCACACAGGTAGGTTAAAGTAACAGTGACCTCCGTTTTATTAAGACACTCCAGAGTGAGGAACAGGCCTTAGGGGGCCGGCTTATATACAGTGCTCCCAAGGGATGCTGTGATCCCTTGGGACTTCAGGGGATGCGCTCCCTGGTGGCGGAATATGGGAGTGCATGCTTTATAGATACACAACACTCACAACTATGGAACTCCTAATTTCCTCAGTCTCCCTTCCTCCCACAATCTACAATCTAAATTTCAGATCATCTCATTGCTCCTTACTGATTTACCCCATCTTAGAATCAAAGAATGGTTACAGCACAGAAGGCAGCCATTCGGCCAGTCGAGCCCGTGCCAGCTCTCTGCAAGAGCACCTCAGCCAGTCCCACTCCCCCGCCCTTTCTCCGTAGCCCTACAATTTTTTTCCTTCATGTATTTATCCAATTCCCTTTTGAAAGCCACGATTGAATCTGCCTCCACCACCCTTTCAAGCCGTGCATTCCACAAAGTGCACAAGAAGGATCTTGACTGCGGCGATGTGTCTAACTTCAGACTGCTATTGTCCAGTGAATCTGTCTGGACAATGGCTGGTACATCCTACCAGTCCCTGCCACAGTGTGTTGGAACCCATCAGTAACCAACCATCATTGAGTGCCCGGACTGCTCTGGTCACTTCAACTGCAACTTGGTTTTAGCCATTTTTCAGTGTCGTTAAAAAAAATATATTGTAATCTGATTCAGGCTCACTGCACAAAAAATTATTCTTGGGGAAACCCAGGTGGGCACCCAAGGAGCACAGTGCAGGACATCGCCTGGATTGCAAACATTTGGAGAGAGATGTAAAGGCCTTAGAGGGTGCAGAAAAGATTTACAAGATTGGTTCCGGGGATGAGGGATTACAGTCACGTGGATAGACTGGAGAAGCTGGAGTTGTTCTCCTTGGAGCAGAGAAGGTTGAGAGGAGATTTGATTGAGGTATTCAAAATCATGAGGGGGTCTGGGCAGAGTAGATAGAGAGAAACTGTTCCCATTAGCGGAAGGGTTGAGAAGCAGAGGACACAGATTTAAGGTGATTGGCAGAAGAACCAAAGGCGACATGAGGTAAAACTTTTTTACGCAGCGAGCGGTTAGGATCTGGAATGCACGGCCTGAAAGAGTGGTGGAGGCAGATTCAATCGTGGCTTTCAACAGGGAGTTGGATAAGTACCTGAAGGAAATTTTTTTTTGCAGGGCTACGGGGACAGGGCAGGTGAGTGGGCCTAGCTGAAGTGCTCTTACAGAGAGCTGGCACGGGTTCGACGGGCCAAATGGCATCCTGTGCTAACCATTTTAAAAAAAAGAGAAAATGAAAACCAACGCAAGATGAGCCGCTTGCGGTCAAGTCTGACCCACTGGCTCGTGCCAGTTTTCTTCATACCGTTCCATTGCAGGTGGGACCTCCCTCGATCTTCTTACACTCTGGGTGACACTGCACGCACGTGGAGCCATCGGCATATTCTCGCTGGTCTCTGTATAAAAAAAACAGTAGAACATGTATTGATTCTGCATACAGTTCCCTTCCATCCCTTAGTGCAGCAAGTTTAAGACCCCTAGGTCACAGGACTGATATTCTGCTCGCATCAACCTGCGATTCCCATCATTCATGAGTTACACGTTTGCCCGATTTGATTGGGTGAAGAAGCCTATTTGCTTCACCCTGCTCGAGAACCAGCCCATTTAAGAAATGTGCCTCAAATGAATCCAGTTTCCTGGCCTCAACCATTCTTCTGAACTACCCTTTCCAGCTGCTGAGATACATGTTGATATATATTAATGACTTAGACTTGGGTGTACAGGGAACAATTTCAAATTTTTCAGATGAGACAAAACCTGGAAGTATAGTGAACAGTGAGGAGGATAATGATAGACTTCAAGAGGACAGAGAGAGGCTGGTGGAATGGACAAACACGTGACAGATGAAATTTAATGCAGAAAAGTGCAAAGTGATACATTTTGGTCGGAAGAACGAGGAAAGGCAATATAACCTAAAGGGTACAATCCTAAAGGGGGTGCATGCACACAGAGACCTGGGAGTACAGGTGCACAAATCGTTGAAGGTGGCAGGACAGGTTGAGAAAGCGATTAAAAAAGCTTACTGAGCTTCATAAATAGATGAGAGTACAAAAGCAAGGAAGTTATGATGAAATTTTATAAAGCACTGGTTCGGCCTCATCTCGAGTATTGTGTTCAGTTCTGGGCACTGCACTTTAGCAAGGGTGTGAAGGCCTCAGAGAAGGTGCAGAAAAGATTTCCAAGTATGGTTTCAGGGATGAGGGACTTCAGTTACATGGGTAGACTGGAGAAGCTGGGGTTGTTCTCCTTAGAAGGTTGAGGGGAGATTTGATCGAGGTGTTCAAAATCATGAGGGGCCTGGACAGAGTAGATAGAGAGAAACTGTTCCCATTGGCGGAAGGTTTGAGAACCAAAGGACACAGATTTAAGGCGATTGGCAGAAGAACCAAAGGTGACATGCGGGAAAACATTTTTATGCAGCGAGTAGTTATGATCTGGAATGCACGGCCTGAAAGGGTGGTGGAGGCAGATTCAATCGTGGCTTTCAAAAGGGAATTGGTTAAGTACTTGAAGGAAAAAAATTTGCAGAGCTACGGGGAAAGGAGACTAGCTGAAGTGCTCTTGCAGAGAGCCGGCACTGGCTTGACAGGCCAAATGGCCTCCTTCTGTGCTGTAACCACTCTATGACTCTATAATAGTAGCTTTCAAAAGGGGAATTGGATAGATACTCGAAGGAGAAAAAAATTTCAGGGCTATGGGGAAAGAGCGGGACTAACTGGATTGCTCTTAGAAAAAGCCAACAAACTCGAAGGGCCAAATGGCCTCCTTCTGTGATGTACTATTCTATAAGGTAATACAGCGAGTGTCACAGCCACCTACCCCTGCAGGAAACGACAGCTTTTCACACAGGTTCTACCACGACTATAGAAGCCACAGGACAGGCACTGACTGGGGCCTGGCCCCCAACAGCCATCACTGGAACACAAAGGGTCACAAACCTTGTTTTCAGCCCCTGTGAAAAGAGAGAGAAGTAAAAACACACATCAGTACAGGCATACAGCAGGTTTGATCCAAGATTTAGATCCAGTGCATCTCTAGGCACAAACTTCAGTTTCAACCTCAAACACCCATCAAGAACTTGCACAGCTGTTCGCAAAGGACTCGGAGCAGATTGTCTCCTGCCCACTTAATCACATCTGGCTTCATAAGATCATAACGTAAGAAATAGGAGCAGGAGTAGGCCATACGGCCCTTCGAGCTTGCTCCGCCATGCAATAAGATCACAGCTGATCTTCGACCACAACACTTTCCTGCTCGATCTCCATATCGCTGGATTCCCCTAGAGTCCAAAAATCTATATCTCAGCCTTGAATATACTCGGCCCTCTAGGATAGAGAATTCCAAAGATTCACCACCCTCTGAGTGAAGAAATTCCTCCTCATCTCGGGCCTAAATGACCGACCCCTTATCCCGAGATAATGCTCCCTAATTCTAGACTCTCCAGCCAGGGGAAACAGCCTCTGATCTTAGATGGGGCAGCAGTGGAAGCACTACAATTGATCTCATAGAAGTATAGAAAAATAGGTGCAGGAGTAGGACATTCGGCCCTTCGAGCCTGCACCACCATTCAATATAATCATGGCTGATCATGCAACTTGAGTACCCCATTCCTGCTTTCTCTCCATACCCCTTGATCCCTTTAGCCATAAGGACCATATCTAACTCCCTTTTGAATATATCTAACGAAATGGCCTCAACAACTTTCTGTGGTAGAGAATTCCACAGGTTCACAATTCTCTCAGTGAAGAAGTTTCTCCTCATCTCGGTCCTAAATGGCTTACCCTTTATCCTTAAGACTGTGAACTCTGGTTCTGGACTTCCCCAACATCGGGAACATTCTTCCTGCATCTAACCTGTCCAATCCCGTTAGAATTTTACATGTTTCTATGAGATCCCCTCTCATTCTTCTAAATTGCAGTGAATATAAGCCTAGTCGATCCAGTCTTTCTTCATATGTCAGTCCTGCCATCCCGGGAATCAGTCTGGTGAACCTTCGCTGCACTCCCTCAATAGCAATATGTCCTTCCTCGGATTAGGAGACCAAAACTGTACAAAAGGTGTGGCCTCACCAAGGCCCTGTACAACTGCAGTAAGACCTCCATGCTCCTATATTCAAATCCTCTTGCTATGAAGGCCAACATGCCATTTGCCTTCTTCACCGCCTGCTGTACCTGCATGCCAACTTTCAATGACTGATGTACCATGACACCCAGGTCTCGTTGCACCTCCCCTTTTCCTAATCTGCCACCATTCAGATAATATTCTGCCTTCCTGTTTTTGCCATCAAAGTGGATAACCTCACATTTATCGACAGTATACTGCATCTGACATTCATTTGCCCACTCACCTAACCTGTCCAAATCACCCTGCAGCCTCTTAGCATCCTCCTCACAGCTCACCCAACCTCCAGCCAACTTAGTGTTATCTGCAAACTTGGAGATATTACATTCAATTCCTTCGTCTAAATCATTAATGTATATTGTAAATAGCTGGGGTCCCAGCACTGAACCTTGCGGTACCCCACTAGTCACCGTCTGACATTCTGAAAAGGACCCGTTTATTCCTACTCTTTGCTTCCTGTCTGCCAACCAGTTCTCTATCCACGTCAATAATTACCAATACCATGAGCTTTAATTTTGCACACTAATCTCTTGTGTGGGACCTTGTCAAAAGCCCTTTGAAAGTCCAAATGCACCACATCCACCGGTTCTCCCTTGTCCACTCTATAGTTACATCCTCAAAAAATTCTAGAAGATTTGTCAAGCATGATTTCTCTTTCATAAATCCATGCTGACTTGGACCGATCCTGTCACTGCTTTCCAAATGCGCTGCTATTACTTGATTGATTGCAACATTTTCCCCACGATCGATGTCAGGCTAACCGATCGATAATTCCCTGTTTTCTCTCTCCCTCCTTTTTTAAAAAGTGGGGTTACATTAGCTACCCTCCAATCCATCGGAACTGATCCAGAGTCTATAGAATGTTGGAAAATGACCACCAATGCATCCACTATTTCTAGGGCCACTTCCTTAAGTACTCTGGGATGCAGACTATCAGGCCCTGGGGAGTTATCGGCCTGCAATCCCATTAATTTCCCTAACACAATTTCCTGACTAATAAGGATTTCCTTCAGTTCCTCCTTCTCGCTAGACCCTCGGTCCCTTAGTATTTCCGGAAGGTTATTTGGGTCTTCCTTAGTGAAGAAAGAACCAAAGTATTTATTCAATTGGTCTGCCATTTCTTTGTTCCCAATTATAAATTCACCTGATTCTGACTGCAAGGGACCTACATTTGTCTTCACTAAGATTTTTCTCTTCACATATCTACAGAAGCTTTTGCAGTCAGTTTTTATATTCCCAGCAAGCTTCCTCTCATACTCTATTTCCCCCCTCCTAATTAAACCCTTTGTCCTCCTCTGCTGAATTCTAAATTTCTCCCAGTCCTCAGGTTTTCTGCTTTTTCTGGCCAATTTATATGCCTCTTCCTTGGATTTAACACTATCCCTAATTTCCCTTGTTAGCCACGGTTGAGCCACCTTCCCAGTTTTATTTTTACTTCAGACAGGGATGTACAATTGTTGAAGTTCATCCATGTGATCTTTAAATGTCTGCCATTGCCTATCCACCGTCAACCCTTTAAGTATCATTCGCCAGTCTATCCTAGCCATTTCACGTCTCATACCATCGAAGTTACCTTTAAGTTCAGGACTCTAGTCTCTGAATTAACTGTGTCACTCTCCATCTTAATGAAGAATTCTACCATAATATGGTCACTCTTCCCCAAGGGGTCTCTCACAACAAGATTGCAAATTAATCCTCTCTCATTACACAACACCCAGTCTAGGATGGCCAGCTCTCTAGTTGGTTCCTCGACGTATTAGTCTAGAAAACCATCACTTAGTATCTCAAGGACAGGAATGGGGGAAAATAAATCAGCCAGGATTCCCATTTCCAATTGTTACACGACAATTTCCCCCCCCCCCCCACCCCACTTCCTGGAAATATGTACACGTGGTCTTCAGATAGGGACTGGATGCCCCACAGGGTCAAAGTGCCACCCTATACTCAGGGACTTGGGCGAGATATCAGAGGGCAACATATGCCCAAGTGATCTTACCCCCAGCAAGGTGTTAGTGCCTCTACAACAGTGACAACACTTCAAAAGTACTTCATTGTGCGTCAACAGTGGCTCAGTTGGTCGCGCACTCGCCTCGGAGTCAGAAGGTTGTGGGTTCAAGTCCCCACTCCAGGGATTTTGGGCACAAAAATCTAGGCTGACACTCCAGTGCACATACTGAGGGAGACCTGCACTGTCGGAGGTGCCGTTAAACCAAGTCCCCATCTGCTCCCTCAGGCGGATGTAAAAGATCCCATGGCACTATTTCGAAGAAGAGCAGGGGAGTTCTCCCCAGTGTCCTGGGGCCAATATTTATCCCTCAATCAACATAACAAAAACAGATTATCTGGTCATGATCACATTGTTGTTTGTGGGATCTTGCTGTGCGCAAATTGGCTGCCACGTTTCCTACATTACAACAGTGACTACACTTCAAAAGTACTTCATTGGCTGTAAAACACGTTGGGATTTCTAGTGGTCATGAAAGGCACTATACAAATGCAAGCCTATCTTTTTATTGGCTGTAAAGCGCTTTGGGACGTCCTAAAGTTGTGAAAGGTGCTGTAAAAATGTAAGTTCTTTCTTGGAGAAAATTAAGCATCTAACCAAGGGAATCAGGATGAGCCACAGCAAGGTCTCCAAAGGTCAAATGCAGAATAAACAAAGGAGGAAGAGTGGGAGATGGAGGGAGCAGCCCCAACGAAGCAAGCTGGCAGCCCACTTATTTTATGTCAGGAGGAAGGTATTTCACCACCAACTGGCGAGCAAGTGGAATTTTCCGTCCCTCGCTGACCTCACTGCTGAAACAATGACAGCAGTCTTCTGCAGTTCAGGCTCTGCATCAGATGTAGACGCAGAGTGCTGCAGGGCTGGCTTAATGATGCAACTATTTGCTTATTCATCTCGTCACTGATGTAACTGGGCGATCACTATCATGTAATTGTTTCATGGGTTCTTTGCTTAAGAATTCATTGCTATTAAGAACTAGTTGGTTTATTAACAAAGTTTAACAATCACACTACACATTACCAGTTCACTAGGCTCACAACTGCATACTTCATAGTGGATGACCGAGACCCAACTGACTGAGGTTTTATTGAGTCTTGTGAACATCACGTGATTGGCTAAGCCACTCTCAATGCAACAACTCTACAAACCTTTGAACATCCTCACAGATGCATTCATTAGTCAACTGAGGGAAAGTTATGGGCAAGATGCCAGCGTTTGTTTTGGGACCGACGAAAACCAACTGAAAAAGAGTGCACTCTGCAGTTTGTTGCTGCCATTAAATTCCAGTCTGCAATAGTTCATCCAAGATGTAAAAGAAAGCCAAAGAGCTGGAGTCGAGCTGTGCGGTCTGAGGAGAGTTACCAATCACAGTGCCAGTACAGCCTGCAGTACATAACCGCACATTACTTGTCAAATTTGTCTTCTCCATTGAAGCTGTTTCTCGAACGACACATTCGGGACTTATCACTGGTTTGAGATATTGCGGCGCCCAGTTTCCTCCCCGCCTCTCCCAAATGTACAAACTCTGAATGGGGACCAATAAGTCCTCTGGTACCTCGCTCAAGGAGGGGGGCTACTATTCACGTGTCTGCCTATTCAGTGAACGTTGCCAGGCATTGTCTTCATCTGATGGCTACACACCCGCACTTCCAGCTGGATCATGAAGATCAAAGCCAGTGTCTTCAGACCCAGCCACAAACTCTGTTCCCTCACCACCAATTCCATCCCCCTCCCTGACTCAGGCTGGACTAGACTGTTCGCAACCTCTACATCCCATTTGACCCCGAGCTGAGCTTCTGACCCCATATCCGCTCCATCACTAAGACCGCCTACTTCCACCTCCGTAACATTGCACGTCACCACCCCTGCCTCAGCTCATCTACTGCTGAAACTCTCATCCATGTCTTTGTTACCGTCGGGTTCGACTATTCTAATGCACTCCAGGCCGGCCTCCCACGTTCCACACTTGATAAACTTGAGGTCATCCAAAACTCGGCTGCCCGTGTCCTAATTCGCACCAAGTCCCGCTCACCCATCACCCCTGCGCTCGCTGATTTACATTGCTTGGCCCCCCCCAGATCTCTGCACTCCTCCAATCCTGACCTCTTCTGCATCTCCCACTCCCTTCACACTACCGTGCCTTCGACTGTGTATGCCTGAAGCTCTGGAATTCCCTCTCTACACCTCTATCCTCCTTTAAGACACTCCTTAAAGCCTACCTCTTTGACCAGACTTTTGGTCATCTGTCCTAATATCTCCTTACGTGGGCCGGTGTCAAATTTTGTCTGACTAACACTCCTGTGAAGCGCCTTGGGGTATTTTACTACGTTAAAGGCGCTATATAAATATAAGTTGTTGTGGTTGTGGTTGTGCTCCCCCACACCCCCCACCCCCCACCCCCACCCACCCACCCCACCTCACTTACTGCAGATTGCTTCCGGTTTGTTTTTCTTGATGATGGAGGACGGGGCGTGTGTCTTCCTGCGGTACAGCACTGTCCAGTTCAACGTGTGATAGTAGCAGAGCAGCTTATTGTAAGCTACATACACCTGCCCAGCACCGATCTCCTTTAGCGACTGAAAACCAAGCGATTTCACTTGCTTCAGCTTCATAATCATCAGAGACAAACCGTGGCTGCAAAAAAAGACAGCAAGGAGCACGGTGAGCGGTCTCGGAACCGTTTACGGTAACACATCACTTGACTTCGCTCATCTATTCCTCCCGCGCTCCATAAGATCACAGCTCCAATCAGGAGCTAGCTGGGCAGGGAATCTTCAGCACACAGCCATGTTCCAGTACACCAACACACTGCCCGTTGAGCCGTACATTTTCAGGCATGTGCTCACAGCGTGTCACTGCTAATGCGAAACTAATCCGAAATCTCGCTGTGGCTCAGTGGGTAAGCACACTCGCCTCGGAGTCAGAGGTTTGCGGATTCAAGTCCAACTCCAGAGACTTGAGCACATAAATCTAGGCTGATACTCCTAGTGCAGTGCTGAGGGAGCGCTGCACTGTCGGAGGTGCCGTCTTTCGGATGGGACATCAAACCGAGGCCCCATCTGCTCTCTCAGGTGGACGTAAAAGATCCCACGGCACTATTTTGAAGAAGAGCAGGAGAGTTATCCCCAGTGTCCTGAGGTCAATATTTAACCCTCAATCAACATAACAAAAACATGATCTGGTCATCACATTGCTGTTTGTGGGAGCTTGCTGTGCGCAAATTGTCTGCTGCGTTTCCTACATTACAACAGTGACTACACTCCAAAAGTGCTTCATTGGCTGTAAAGCGCTTTAAGATGTCTGGTGGTCGTGAAAGGCGCTAAAGAATACAAGTCTTTCTTTTTTTCAGTATCACAACGGAGTCTCTTCCCCCATTCCCTCCTGTCCTGATGGGACTCACACAGGGGTGTACTCCACATGCACCAGTGCCTCGCTACAGAAGTCACCCTTTACATTTGAGTTCAGACAGTGAGCGTGGGCAGGCTATTTGACTGTGGGGGGTGGGGGCAACACAGCGGAACCCAATCTGGTTCTCGCCCGATATTCCCCCTCCCTACTAGAGTGTTGAAATTACTTGTAACGACCTTCCAGCTAGCCTGCTGAGTTTGGCTAACTTCATATTCCTGAACTTTTTTCCGTCGGAGTGCTTACTTGTAGAGTGTCCTGCCTCCGATAGTAGTTAGATTGGAAAAGACACTGAAATCCGTCATGTTTTGTGGCCAGGACTGAATATTCAAGTAACCTGGAAGCAGAGAGAATGCAGGTGTGACTTTAGACAACTCAGCAATTAAAAGATCCCATGCTCACCCATTCCAGCAGGTCACGTCGCAGCATTGCAGCAGCATCAATTTAGATCACTGGAGTAAATTTCTGTCCTAGATCCTTCCAAACGCCAGAATAGATTTTGGTTTTAAACCCTCTCTTGCTGTTTGCTTCCTTGGCCGAGAATTCAGCCAGGTTGCGCTCAGTTCTCTGTCAATGCCACTATAACTGGGCACAGACACATGCAAGAGGCCCAGAGCCAATTATCCCCCCCACCGCGTTTTCCTTCCTGTCTAGCTTTGGAGGCCTGAAGCTGTTCGGCAGAATGAGCCTTGCTTATGGTCAACTGGACATTAAAATAAACACCCCAATTATGTATACTCAGCCTCTCGGGCCCATACCTGGCCCAAGCTGTACTGGCACAAACTCCAACACCGCCAGGGCTGTATCTGGGGTGGGCCACATGGGCACTACATAAATTCTGCAGATACCCAAGGCAAGGCAACACTGGTGTCACATGATGTGCTATACAGGCCTTGGGCCTGTACCTGGAATGAGCCGAAATGGAGGCACACCGGGTACAGTACTAGCATGAACCTTATAGCCCTCAGGCAGCTACCCGGAATGAAGTAATCTGGAACTGCTTCACACACGAGAGTTAATTTAGCTTGAGAACCAGCCCTTAAATCACAAGCAGAACGGTACGTAATCACCAAACTACCAGGCTCCATGCCATGATTTCTGGCGTCTGCTTAAGATGCTCACCTGTTATCTCTTGAACAGTTCCAAATACTTTAAGTTTTTCTGGATCCAGTGGTGCAATTTTGAGATATGGGTCCCTAGAACCAAAAACAGGCCCGAAAGAGATGAATTCCAAAACTAAGGCCTCTTCCAGCATCTACAAATCAAGTGAACCTTAAATCAAGGCAACCATCAACAAAGCCAATGGCAAAAATCTCACTTTGGAGGTGTTACACAACTTGGGTCGCATCAGCGCTTTACTCTCAAATCACAAATATAAAATGCTTTCTAAACACCAGCATGCAAACAAGCCGAAAACAGGAAGCAGCTTAATCCGTGGTGGGTGTCAACAATCGTGGTGCTCAGAAATACAATCCTTTATCTCAAATGAAGTTCACCAACGTGACTTCAAGGACAAGTGGCTGAGTTGGGAACGGCCAAACTATTCAGGCCGACAGGTTCCAGCCTCCAAGGTTTGATCTCAGCCAGACAAGCAGTTGGAACGTTACAACTGACATCCGGGCTAGGGAGGGGGAAATGTTTGCAAGGGTTGCCATTCTACGATTGCTGCTGAAAAGTTCACCACCTGCAAGGGGGGGGGGGGGGGGGGTGGCGGGCGGAGAGAGAATTGAAAGATTGGGGGGTGGGGAGTGGGTTGCTGTAAGGAGGTGAGATTTGGTGAAAGACTTTCCTCTTATCTGTCCCATTCAGCTCTCCTCTGTATTGTCCATCATCCCCGAGCTGAATGGATCACTTTGCCCCAGGTCCCTGACAAACTTAAGCCAAGAGGTGCACAAGATGGGATGGGCTACAATTCTTCTGAATTATTTTCTTCCCCACCTTCGCACACCCCCGTGGTCTCTATTCAGTACATCACTACGTGGCTAAAATGGATGACATACGCCACTAAGCATCCCGCAATCACTCTTCGCAGCCACTAGGGTTGCATGGCATGTGCGTGATTACAGTTCCTTTTTTAGCCAATTGTTTGACCCCATTTTCTTCTGAAGGGACTTTCCGCGCTTCCTTACCCATCGATACCAGTGATGAGAAAGTCAAGATTGCCCGTAATCTTCGTACAGTTGATGAACTGGTCGATGTTGTTTGAATCCACTGTCTGATGGTGACGCCCGGCCCCAGTCCCTTCACAAGCTGGTCAGACAAGAAAGCAAAGGACACATTTGAGTAAAAGCACTGGATGGATATTCTCCAATATTCGAAGCCAACAGTAAAAACCCTTCAGAGTCAGACAGCCAATGTGTTTTTTTTTATTTATTCGTTCAAGGGATATGGGCATCACTGGCAAGGCCAGCCCTATCCTGGGCCTTTTCAGAGGACAGTTAAGAGTCAACCACATTACTGAGGGTCTGGAGTCACATATCAGCCAGACCGGGTAAGGGCGGCGGATTAACTTCCCTAAAAGGACATTAGGTAAACCAGATGGGTTTTTATGACAATCCAGTGGTTTTTATGACAATCCAGTAGTTTCATGGTCACCATTACTGATGCTAGCTTTTTTTTTTTCTTAATTCCAGATTTATTTAATTGAATTTAAATTCCCCAATTGTCATGGTGGGTTTTGAACTCAAATCCACAGATCATTCGTCCAGGCATCTAGATTATTAGTCGAGTGGCATAACCACTATGCTACCGTTCCCAGTATGCAGCAACAGGAGGGTGTTCATGCTGCTTAATGGGGGACTTTCCAGATCAGGCACTCAGTGCATTCCTGGAACAGGTCACTCAAAAAAACTTCCTTGATGAGTTCAAGGCTGAGTTAGAATGTTGTGGATTCAAGTCCCACTCCAGGAACTTGAGCACATAAATCTAAGCTGACAGTCCAGTGCAGTACTGAGGGAGTGCTGCACTGTCAGAGGGGCCATCTTTCAGATGAGACGGTAAAACTGATGAGACGGCTGCCCTCTCAAGTGGACATAAAAGGTCCCATGGCACTATTTCAAAGAGCAGGGGAGTTATCCCCGGTGTCCTGGCCAATATTTATCTCTCAATCAACATCACAAACAGATTATCTGGTCATTATCACATTGCCGTTTGTAGGAGTTTGCTGTGCGCACATTGATTGCATTGCAACAGTGACTACAGTTCAAAAACAGTACTTCATTGGTTGTGAAGCACTTTGAGACATCCAGAGGTCGTGAAAGGCGCGAAAGAAATGCAAGTTCTTCCTATTTCTCTTTAAAGGCACATAGGCCCAAAGGATCTAGGTTGGATTCCTGGTTGGTTCAGAGTTTGCTGGCCCCAGCCAAAGCAGCAACTTGGCAATTGCCCGTCATAAAGTGCAACCACATTCACTGTCTCGTCTCACACAATGTACTGCAGGGCTGCAGACGCCTGCAGAACTGCATCCAAGAAAGAGTCAGCGGGTGGGGGAGGGGGCGGAATTGCCAAAACAAAAACAAAGAAAAAGCAAAAAAGTTGCACTGGTAGCAAAAGTACTGTTAAATCTGCAATTTCTGCAATGGGGCTGCAGGGTTCCGGACCTAGAGTTGGTAAGTGGGATTCGACTGGATAACCTCTTGTTGGCTGGCGCGAATACAATGGTAAGTACTGCAGGGAATCGAATAATGCCAGAGTGATCTCCTGGACTAGTTCCGATCGCCTGGATGGGTTGAAGAGGAAATATTTCCAGATTTTTCCCCCCAATTGGCCTGGGTTTTTAATCTTTTTTTGCCTCTCCCAGGAGATCGCATGGCTCCAGTTGGGGTGGAGTGTAAAATGTTGCGCTACATGGGGTATTGCAATTGTGGAGGGCGGACTAGTTGGGCTAGGTGCCCTTTACCTTTCAGTCATTGGTCATAGGTTTATATGTAACCTTCAGGGCTACGGACACGATGGGCCGAAATGGCCTCCTTCTGCGCTGTAAATTTCTATGTTTCTATGATTGTACATTCGCCTTTTGCAAAATATATAAAATGGATACTGTGGAATCCATGCTGCACTACCTCCAAGTGCCCGACAGTGGTGCTGTTGGAGAGTAGTAACTTCTATAAGCTCCACGTCACCACCCACAGACATATATGGTACTGCAGTTTTGGAAAGTTCCCGTTAAGAAAAGTCTTCTGACTTTGCCGCCTTCAACATTTAGTGCTGATCAGATGTACAGAACTAAGTTCCACAGCGCATCATATATGCCAAGCAGGAGAACGAGGACATGCCGAAAAATGGCTTGGAAAAAAAGGTGACACATCTGCCCCCAAAATAGTACTAAATATAGGCCGATGACACAAGATGGGTGCAGATGGACAAATCCATTCGAATCTTAAAGTGGTTACAGCACAGGAGGCCGCCATTTGACCCGTCGAGCCCATGCTGGCTCTCTGCAAGAGCACCTCAGCTAGTCCCACTCCCCCACCCTGTAGCCGTGCAAATTCTTTTCCTTCGGGTACTTATCCAATTCCCTTTTGAAAGCCATCATTGAGTCAATTTACACACATTATGAGGGGGATTGACAGGGTAGATGCAGGGAGGATGTTTTCCCTGGCTGAAGGATCTAGAACCAGGGGTCACAGTCTCAGAATAAGGGGTCGGCCATTTAGGACTGAGATGAGGAGAAATTTCTTCACTCAGAGGGTGGTGAATCTTTGGAATTCTCTACCCCAGAGGGCTGTGGAGACTCAGTCGTTGAGTATATTCAAGACAGAGATCGGTAGATTTTTGGACACCAGGGGAAATCAAGGGAATCGGGCGGGAAAGTGGAGTCGAGATGAAGACCAGCCATGATCTTATTAAATGGAGGAACAGGCTCGAGGGGCCGTATGGCCGACTCCTAATTCTTATGTTCCATGAGTTTTTTCCTCCACTATCTCACCTAAAGTCCACATGTTGATCAGTGTGTATGAAGAACTTTCGGACATCAGTCCTAGATTTGCCTATCGTCAGTTTGTACCAGTCACATTACAAAATGACACCAACGCCGTATCCCCATGTCCTACTTGCATAATTTCTTCCAAAGTTATGTTCTGTACTTACTTTTTCCATACCATTTACTATCTTGTATGCTTCTATAAGGTCACCATCTTGCAAGGCTGACAAGCTCAGTTTTGTCCCTAATAATGCAATCCTTTCACACTGGCAAACAGCCTAGTGGCTGTTCCCTGCCTTGCCTTCAGGCTTTGAATGGTTCCCTTGTGTCTTTGCTGACCAAAACTGGACACATTAGTCAATGTGCAGTCTGACCAGGCGACTGTACCATTTTAGCACAACACCCTCTGACATGCACTCTCCTGATTTAGCAATCGAGCTCAGCATTCCATTTACTTGCCTGATCGCCACTCCACAGTGACTGGACATGTTAAGTGCCAAGCCTACTAACAGCCTCAGATCTTTCAACAGAAAACAAGTGACTCTCGATGTTTGCGCCAAATATCAGCAGGTGACCCAACAACTTGCATTTATATAGAAAGAAATACTTGCATTTATATAGCGCCTTTCATGATTACTGGACCTCCCAAAGTGCTTTACAGCCAATGAAGTATTTTTGAAGTGTAGTCATGGTTGTAATGTAGGCAGCCAATTTGCACACAGCAAGCTCCCACGAACAGCAATGTGATAATGACCAGATAATCTGTTTTGGTAATGTTGGTTGAGTGATAAATATTTGCCAGGACACCGGGGATAACTCCCCTGCTCTTCTTTGAAATAGTGCCATGGGATCTTTTACATCCACCGGAGGGGGCAGATGGTGCCTGGTTTAACGTCTCATCCGAAAGGCGGCACGTCCGACAGTGCAGCACTCCCTTAGTACTGCCCCTCCAACAATGCAACGCTCCCTCAGTACTGCCCCTCCAACAGCGCAACGCTCCCTCAGCACTGCCCCTCCAACAGCGCAACGCTCCCTCAATACACTGCCCCTCCGACAGTGTGGCGCTCCCTCAGCACTGCGCTCGAGTGTCAGCTAGGGTTTCTGTGCTCAAGTTCCTGGAGTGGGACTTGAACCAACAACCTTCTGAATCAGACGAGGGTGCTACCAACTGAGCCATAGTTGACACTATAGCGCTTTTAACATAGTAAAAAAGGTCTCAATGAGCTTAAAGTGGACAAAACAGTGGAGCACATTGCAGCTGGAAGCTGCCTGGCCATTTCCAGATTTCCTGCATGTACAGCTTTTGGTTTTGCTTCTTTGAGAAAACCACAAATCATTCCCATCATAACCATTTTTGTTTTAACACTGTAACTTGATATTGCTTCTGTCAAAACCACAAATTTGGCAGAAAGAAAAAAAAAAATCGCAGTCTTGCAACCGACCTCTGGGTAAAGGCTGCACGCCTTTAATGCTGGACCCTTCACGGTTAATTGGCAACAGGGTACCCTGGCTGTCAGTGGTTTGACGGGGCACAGAATGACTAACGTGGGGGCTGGGGACAGAATCTGCAACTGAGAAATTCAGGGAAGCAAAGTTTGATGCAAATTCACTGTCAACTTTGCTGAGTTGCTGCCAGGTTACTCTGCCAGATAATTTAGGTGGCCATTGCATGCCTGCAGCAGACACGTTTACAGAGTAGAAAATATTCACCTTGAGCGTCTCTTAATAATGCGTACATTTTAAAATCTCTCATATTTTAAATTCAATATTGGATCGTGCTGCAGGCAGTTAGAACAAGCCGGGAAAGATTATCTAACTTGCCAGCTTTTCTTCAAGTCATCTCCAGCTCCAAATTCCATCTTAAACGCATGGCAGTTTGAGAGGCAAATTAGAATTCAAGTGACAAGACTCGAATCCTGATCAGCTACCAACTGGTAAAAACATTCTCCCCCTGCCCCCAAGTTACTACTGTAACTTAAAATGGATCTGTTGCCCGGGTAACCTGGTGAGGGAGGGAGTCTGGCCTATGCACTTGCAGGCTCACCTTTCGGACAGAGGCCATCGCATGGCTCGCACATTTTCACACCGTTCTTTTCAACCTCCATCTTGTCACTGGGACAGGCGCGGACACATGAGCCCTGATCGACGATAAAGTTCGCTGCAGAACAAAAAGAGAGGATGACCCTTCCAGCTATACTTCAAGAGCTCTTGCCGCAAAGGGCTAGCAGGAGTTAAAAAAAAAACCCGATCACCACAAACTGGATGGGACACTGGGGTCATTTTAACTTTGGACAAGCGCGCAAAATGGCCAACATCAATCTGGCCACCTGTTATAGGCGCTGCCTGATTGGGCGAATACGCAAAATGGCCGATATCGAACTGGGCGCCCGTTATAGGCCCCGCCTGATTGGGTGAGTATGCAAAAATGGCCGATATCGAATTGGGCGCCCATTATAGGCTCCGTCTGATTTTCCCTCCCTTTGATGCAAAGGAAAATCTGGTGTGGTGTATAATGGGTGGCTAATTCAATATCGCCCGCAGCTAAAATTATATCCCAGGAGTCATGGAAATGCTGCAGAGTTTCCACTGGCAACAGGGTCAGTATCCAGAGGACACAGATTTAAAATAATTGGCAAAAGAACCAGGGTGGGGGGGTGTGGGGAGATGGAATGCAGTGCCTGAAAAGATGACAGTGGCAGATTCAATCGTAACTTTCAAAAGAAATTGGATATATACTTGAAAAGGAAATAGTCGCAGGGCTGTGGGGAAAGAGCAGGGGAGTGGGACTAATCGGATAGCTCTTTCAAAGATGGGCCGAATGGCCTCCTTCGTCACTGTATCATTCCGTGAAATTTCCCCGTGACTCGCCACGTGTTGAGCGTGAACACAACAGGAATGAAGCCCTACTCCAAACCGCCCCTAATGGGGGGGGGGGGTGTAAAGTCATTATCCTGAAGATTCCAGGTTCCAACCTCCAATCTGTTGAGCTAGCAGACGCGAGCCTGGGCACCAGTTGGCGGGGGGAAATCAAGCACGGGCTAAGCATGTTCTCTCAGGAACATGGGATCATTACCCCATATTGTCGCATGGTTGGTTCCACTGAGTGTTGCGGGAGCTCTCCTGATGAATCCATGATCCAGAGAGAATGAAACGAGAGGAAAACAGATTTGCTTTAGAAACTGGGTGCACTTACCAGGGCAGCTCGTCACACAGAAAGCTCCGTACATGTACTTGGTGTCTGGATTGCGTTCCAGCTGGTAGGACTGCTTGTTGTAAATTAATGGTTGTGGACAGACTGGAACACAGGCATTGCTGTCATTAAAGCGCCTGCATGCCTGTGGGAACATAACCGCCACAATGTAAGAATCAAACTGACTGGAGGAATAACCATTTCACACTCCAACAATTATGGACTGATGAGCAGAAATTTCTTCACTCAGAGGATGGTGAATCTTTGGAATTCTCTACCCCAGAGGGCTGTGGATGCTCAGTCGTTGAGTATATTCAAGGCTGAGTAGGATAGATTTTTGGATATTAAAGAAATCGCGATATGGCGGGAAAGTGGAGTTGAGGTCGAAGATCAGCATGATCTTATTGAATATCGGAGCAGGCTCGAAGGGCCGAACGGCCTACTCCCGCTCCTAATTCTTACGTTCTCACTGTTAGCCCTCATCTCTCTCACTCACTTTCATGCTCAGTCTCTCAGCGTGTCTCAAACTGTCAAACGCGCTCACTCAGTCAATCCTCATCAGTCACTCTCCGTCCCCATCACCGTTACTCACTCTCCGCCTCTCAGTCCCGGTAACACTCAGTCGGTTTCGGACACATTTACTCTGTCTGTCAGTCCCATCACGGTTGCTCACGATCATCCTCAGTTTCTCAGTTCCCATTCACTCACCCACTTTTATTCCATTAGTCCCCATCAGACATTCACACACACTCAACTCACTACTCAGCGCTCACCACACTCTTTGCCGTTGACTCACTCAATCCCCGTTATGCCAAGACTTTCTCTCACTCATCCCTTGGTTTCAGCCCCATTCTCCCGAAGGAGAAAGGAGAGAGATTTCCGACTGTGGTTGCGAGTGTTCGGATGAGCAATCCATCACTGTTTGACACTCAAATCAACCAGAGCTTGGACCGTGAGCCAGCACTTCCTGACTGAAAAGAAAACAGACAAGCCTTTTTTGCTAGGCCTCAGCTACATCAGCACCTCTTAACAAAATGGCACAGGCTCAGTTCTCAGTCCTGCCCAAGCCAGGTACACACTTAAGAACAGAAAATGCTGGAAATAGCAGGTCAGACAGCACCGGTGGAGAGAGAAAACAGAGTTAACGTTTCAGGTCGTCTGTTTTGATGAACCGTCACCAACCTGGAACGTTAACGCTCAGATTTACAAGATTGGTTCCAGGAATGAGGGACTTCAGTTACGTGGGTAGACTGGAGAAGCTGGGGTTGTTCGCCTCAGAGCAGAGAAGGTTGAGAGAAGATTTGATCAAGGTGTTCAAAATCATGAGGGGTCTGTTGCTGAGAGGTGGGAGCAGCATCGGAGCAGCCTATAAAAGGCCCAGCGGGAGCTCGAGAGTCAGCGGCAGTTGGTGAGAGGTGGGAGCAGTGTCGGAGTGGCCTATAAAGGTGTACCGGTGCAGCTACAGCGGGAGAGAAAGCAAAAAAGAAGTAGAAAGGAATCAAAAGGTGACGTCACAGCCAATGGGGTAAGTAGCTTTTCTTTTTATTTTTATATCAGTAAGTAAACTGTAGCATTGTTATTACCAATTTAAGGGTATCTAAGGGTTGAGGCATGGCAGGAGAGATCGGTCACGTGATATGCTCCTCCTGTGCCACGTGGGAACTCAGGGACGCTTCCGGTGTCCCTTACGACTACATGTGTAAGAAGTGTATCCGCCTCCATCTCCTGATGGATCGCGTTGCGGAATTGGAGCTGAGGGTGGATTCACTCTGGAGCATCCACGATGGTGAGAATGACATAAGTGGCACGTGTAGTGAGTTGGTCTTACTGCATGAGAAGGATCCACAGCCAGCTAGGGAATGGAATACAAAGGAAGAGTAGTACAAAGAAGGTAGTGCAGGGGTCCCCTGTGGTCATCCCCCTGCAAAACAGATAGACTGTTTTGAGTGCTGTTGAGGGAGATGACTCATTAGGGGAGAGCAACAGCAGCCAAGTTCATGGCACCGTGGCTGGCTCTGTTGTACAGGAGGGCATAAAAAAGAGTGGGAGAGCGATAGTGATAGGGGATTCAATCATAAGGGGAATAGATAGGCGTTTCTGCGGCCGCAATCGAGAGTCCAGGATGGTATGTTGCCTCCCTGGTGCAAGGGTCAAGGATGTCTCCGAGCGAGTGCAGGACATTCTGAAAAGGGAGGGAGAACAGCCAGTTGTCGTGGTGCACATTGGTACCAACGACATAGGACCTCATCCCTTTTTTTACCTATGAGACGAATTTAAGGAGCTAGGAGTTAAATTAAAAAGTAGGACCTCAAAAGTAGTAATCTCGGGATTGCTACCAGTGCCACGTGCTAGTCAGAGTAGGAATCGCAGGATAGCACAGATGAATATGTGGCTTGAGCAGTGGTGCAGCAGGGAGGGATTCAAATTCGTGGGGCATTGGAACAGGTTCTGGGGGAAGTGGGACCAGTACAAACCGGACGGTCTGCACTTGGGCAGGAACGGAACCAATGTCCTAGGGGGAGTGTTTGCTCGTGCTGTTGGTGAGGAGTTAAACTAATATGGCAGGGGGATGGGAACCAATACAGGGAGACAGAGGGAAACAAAAAGGAGACAAAAACAAAAGACAGAAAAGAGATGAGTAAAAGTGGAGGGCAAAGAAACCAAAGGCAAGAAACAAAAAGGACCACTGAATATAAAAGGGCTGCAGGAGGGGTAAAAACAAAAATCATGGTTTAAAAACTAGGATGAAAACACTCTACCTAAATGCACGCAGCATTAGAAATAAAGTAAATGAGTTGACGGCACAAATCATTACAAATGGGTATGATTTGGTGGCCATTACAGAGACATGGTTGCAAGGTGGCCAGGACTGGGAATTAAACGTACAGGGGTATCTGACTATTCGGAAAGATAGGCAGGAAGGGAAGGGAGGTGGGGTAGCTCTGTTAATAAGGGATGATATCAAGGCAGTTGTGAGGGATGATATTGGCTACAATGAACAAAATGTTGAATCATTGTGGGTGGAGATTAGAGATAGTAAGGGGAAAAAGTCACTGGTCGGCGTAGTTTATAGGCCCCCAAATAACAACTTCATGGTGGGACGGGCAATAATCGAGGCATGTGAAAAAGGAACGGCAGTAATCATGGGGGATTTTAACCTACATATCGATTGGTCAAATCAAATCGCAGGGGGTAGCCTGGAGGAGGAATTCATAGAATGCATACGGGATTGTTTCTTAGAACAGTATGTAACAGAGCCTACAAGGGAGCAAGCCATTTTGGATCTGGTCCTGTGTAACGAGACAGGAAAAATAAACTATCTCCTCGTAAAAGATCCTCTCGGAATGAGTGATCACAATATGGTTGAATTTGTAATACAGATTGAGGATGAGGAAGTTGCGTCAGAAACGAGAGTACTATGCTTAAACAAAGGGGACTACAGTGGGATGAGGGCAGAGTTGGCTAAAGTAGACTGGAAACAAGGACTAAACGGTGGCACAATTGAGGAACAGTGGAGGACTTTTAAGGAGCTCTTTCATAATGCGCAACAAAAATATATTCCAGTGAAAAAGAAGGGTGGCAAGAGAAGAGATAACCAGCCGTGAATAACCAAGGAAATAAAGGAAAGTATCAAATCAAAGACCAATGCGTATAAGGTGGCCAAGGTTAGTGGGAAACTAGAGGATTGGGAAGATTTTAAGCAACAGCAAAGAATGACTAAAAAAAGCAATAAAGAAAGGGAAGATAGATTACGAAGGTAAACTTGCGCAAAACATAAAAACAGATAGTAAAAGCTTTTACAGATATATAAAACGGAAAAGAGTGACTAAAGTAAATGTTGGTCCCTTAGAAAATGAAAAGGGGGATTTAATAATGGGAAATGTGGAAATGGCTGAGACCTTAAACAATTATTTTGCTTCCGTCTTCACAGTGGAAGACACAAAAACCATGCCAAAAATTGTTGGTCATAGGAATGTGGGAAGGGAGGACCTTGAGATGATCACTATCACTAGGGAGGTAGTGCTGGACAGACTAATGGGATTGAAGGTAGACAAGTCCCCTGGTCCTGATGAAATGCATCCCAGGGTATTAAAAGAGATGGCGGAAGTTATAGCAGATGCATTTGTTATAATCTACCAAAATTCTCTGGACTCTGGGGAGGTACCAGCGGATTGGAGAGCAGCTAATGTAACGCCTCTGTTTAAAAAAGGGGGCAGGAAAAAGGCAGGTAACCAAAGGCCGGTTAGTTTAACATCTGTAGTGGGGAAAATGCTTGAAACTATTAAGGAAGAAATAGCGGGACATCTGGATAGGAATAGTGCAATCAAGCAGACGCAGCATGGATTCATGAAAGGGAAATCATGTTTAACTAACTTACTGGAATTCTTTGAGGATATAACGAGCATGGTGGATAGAGGTGTACCGATGGATGTGGTGTATTTAGATTTCCAAAAGGCATTCGATAAGGTGCCACACAAAAGGTTACTGCAGAAGATAAAGGTACGCGGAGTCAGAGGAAATGTATTAGCATGGATAGAGAATTGGCTGGCGAACAGAAAGCAGAGAGTCGGGATAAATGGGTCCTTTTCCGGTTGGAAATCAGTGGTTAGTGGTGTGCCACAGGGATCGGTGCTGGGACCGCAACTGTTTACAATATACATAGATGACCTAGAAGAGGGGACAGAGTGTAGTGCAACAAAATTTGCAGATGACACTAAGATTAGTGGGAAAGCGGGTTGTGTAGAGGACTCAGAGAGGCTGCAAGGAGATTTGGATAGGTTAAGCGAATGGGCTAAGGTTTGGCAGATGGAATACAATGTCGGAAAGTGTGAGGTCATCCACCTTGGGAAGAAAAAAAAAAAAACAGTAAAAGGGAATATTATTTGAATGGGGAGAAATTACAACATGCTGTGGTGCAGAGGGACCTGGGGGTCCTTGTGCATGAAACTCTTTTTGGTCCTTGTGCATGAATCCCAAAAGGTTAGTTTGCAGGTGCAGCAGGTAATCAGGAAGGCAAATGGAATGTTGGCCTTCATTGCGAAAGGGATGGAGTACAAAAGCAGAGAGGTGTTGCTGCAACTGTATAAGGTATTGGTAAGGCCGCACCTAGAGTACTGCGTGCAATTTTGGTCACCTTACTTAAGGAAGGATATACTAGCTTTGGAAGGGGTACAGAGACGATTCACTAGGCTGATTCCAGAAATGAGGGGGTTAACTTATGATGATAGATTGAGTAGACTGGGTCTTTACTCCTTGGAGTTCAGAAGGATGATCTTATAGAAACATTTAAAATCATGAAAGGGATAGACAAGATAGAGGCAGAGAGGTTGTTTCCATTGGTGGGGGAGACTAGAACTAGGGGGCACAGCCTCAAAATACGGAGGAGCCAATTTAAAACCGAGTTGAGAAAGAATTTCTTCTCCAAGAGGGTTGTGAATCTGTGGAATTCTCTGCCCAAGGAAGCAGTTGAGGCTGGCTCATTAAATGTTTTCAAGTCAAAGATAGATAGATTTTTAAGCAATAAGGAAATTAAGGGTTACGGGGAGAGGGCGGGTAAGTGGAGCTGAGTCCACGACCAGATCAGCCATGATCTTATTGAATGGCGGAGCAGGCTCGAGGGGCTAGATGGCCTACTCCTGTTCCTAATTCTTATGTTCTTATGTCTGGACAGAGTAGATCGAGAGAAACTGTTCCCATTGAGAGAAGGGTCAAGAACCAGAGGACACAGAGTTAAGGTGATTGGCAGAAGAACCAAAGACATGAGAGAAAACTTTTTTACGCAGCGAGTGGTTAGGATCTGGAATGCATGGCCCACGAGGGTGGTGGAGGCAGATTCAATCTTGGCTCTCAAAAGGGAGTTGGATAAGTATCTTAAGGATTCTTTTTTTTTTTTTGCAGGGCTACGGGGAAAGGGCGGGGGAGTGGGACGAGCTGAGGTGCTTGCAGAGAGCCGGCACGGGCTCGACGGGCCGAATAACCTCCTTCTGCGCTGTAACCATTCTCGGATACTTTCTCTCTCCATGGAGGCTGCCGGACCTGCTGATTATTACCAGCATTTTCTGTTTTTATTTGTGATTTCCAGCACCCGCAGTATTTTGCTATGGTTTTAGAATTCGCACCCAGTCACCCATTGACTGGAAAAAAAACTTTCAAAGACTTACGAAACAGTCGGTATCTTTCGGCCCTGAACATCCACCAGCACACTCGCTGTGGCAGCACTCGCTGGGGTTATGTTGTCCAAAGCATCGGCCATTGCACTGAGGAGCACACACGGATTTAGTCACTGTGGGGGAGAAAAGAAGGGAGAGCGCGGTGAACAGGAAAGAATGGGTTATGTGCTTCATATGCGAGACAGGTTGACAATTCCAACTGTGCGAGAAAAATCAAAATCATTACAGCTTTTTGTACTCCCTTTTTCTCCCATGATTCCTGCCAGCGTTCCAGAGGCCAGGTACCCTCCAGTACCTCACACAAGTGCACATTTTTCATAAGAATGTAAGAAATAGGAGTAGGCCACACGGCCCTTCGAGCCTGCGCCGCCATTTAATAAAATCATGGCCGATCTTCAACCATAACTCCACTTTCCTGTATTATCTCCATATCCCTTGATTCCAAAAATCTATTTATTTCAGCCTTGAATATACTCAACGACTACGCATCCACAGCCCTCTGGGGCAGAGAATTCCAAAGATTCACCACCCTCTGAGTGAAGAAGTTTCTCCTCTTCTCAGTCCTAAATGGCCGACCCCTTATCCTGAGACTGTGACCCCTGGTTCTAAACTCCCCAGCCAGGGGAAACATCCTCCCTGCATCTACCCTGTCAAGCCCTCCAAGGATTTTATACATTATAAGAATACTCTAGTTCAGGCCATAGAATCGGAAGTAATTCTAACTCCCAGTCACCCTGTGAGACACACAGATACCTGTACTGCAGGTTCCAGATTCATTGCAGAGTAAAGCTCACCTTGCCTCAAACTGGATTGACTCTAGAATTAATCTGGAGTTTAGATCCTTACACTTGAATTCCTTCTTTGCTGTTGACACTGCAGCCCCCCCATCCCCCGCCCCCCCACCCCGAGATAATTGAGTGCAGAACCCCAGATGCAAAAGTGGCTTCAGTTCAACAACCAATCCAAAAATAATCCCTCCGACAGTGTAGCACTTCAACAGACTCTGCATTCAAGAGTCAGCCGAGAGTATGCACTCCAATCTTGGGGTGAGGTTTGCAACCACAACCTTCAGATTCAGACCAGAGTCAACTCATTTATAATTAGCTCAAACTAATTTGATTTTTTTGCATGTCTGCAAAGACTTGGCATGTTTATGAATACCCCTTTCATGTTGGGAGAACATGACACCCTCGATTGTGAGCAAATCATTGCAATGCTGATGGTTTCAACCCGAGGCATGTTGCTTGCATCATCTAATCCAATGGAGAGAGCAGCCATTTCACATGTTTGAATATCGAATGTTTACATGGAAATGCCTTTCCTGTAGATTGACTCGCGGGAGTGATCAACAAAATCTCGCGAACACAGAACCTTAAGTATAGCTGTGTTGTTCATGCAAAAAGGGTGACCACCATTTGGACATCACAGAACTATGTAATAGCTATTAATCGTCACATTTAAGTATGTGGGCGAATCAGGGATTTACTGGAAATACTTTTCAGAATTCTTATATTTTGATATGAATGAGCACCAGAAAACAAGGAGGACCTGGCAGCTTCCAACATGCTTTTTTTAAAAAATTATCGTAAATGTTGTCCTGATCTCTTCATACCTTGTGTGTTAAGTCTGTAAGTGCCACAATCCATTCACACATGTTTCAGAAACGTATGCTACACCTGGGTTGAGTTGCAATGGTGCACCCACATGCACTCTTCTGTTAGTGTTTAGCGTGTGCAGCACAGCCAAACTCTCGCAGACGAACTCAATGGACTGTACCTTTGTCTGCAGCTCACCAGCATTACTGTAACAATATATTCAGCAGTAACACAGACAATGTACTTACAGGTCTGACAGTCACCCTCACCAGGGCCCCAGCAATGTCCGTTACAGGACACATGACACTTGGCACCTGAGAAAAGAGATAGATAGATCATCACTGTGGGACAACACAGATGCACTTGATCGAACTAAACCGACTGGACAGAAAAGTGTGCCTTAGTTTGGTGACCCCTGGCTTTGACCTGCAAAGGGCGTGGGCTGAGGTGGAATCATAGAGCCTTACAGCACAGGAGGAGGTCTTTCGGTCCAACGTGCCTGTACTGCAGCTATACCTTGGCTTTGTGATCTGCCAATACCAGGTTAGGTGGGAGGCACCTGGGCTGACAGTTAAGCTCAAAAGCTCAACTCTGGAAAATGACTTTAAATTCTTAAAGTGAGAAAAGTAGAACAAAAGGGGATGCAAGTTCAAACTAGGAAAAGGGCCTTTTAGGACCGATATCAGGAAATTCGTCTTCGGGCGAAAAGTAATAGCGTCAGCCGTGGCTCAGTGGGTAGCACCCTCGCCTCTGAGTCAGAAGGTTGTGGGTTCAAGTCCCACTCCAGTGATTTGAGCACATAAATCCAGGCTGACACTCCAGTGCAGAGCTGAGGGAGTGCTGCACTGTCGGAGATGTCGTCTTTTGGATGAGACGTTAAACCGGCTCTCTTAGATGGACGTAAAACATCCCATGGCGCTATTTCGAAGAAGAGCAGGTGAGTTCTCCCCGGTGTCCTGGCCAATATTGATTCCTCAATCAACATCACTCAAAATAGACTATTTGGTCATTATCAGTTGCTGTTAGTGGGAGCTTGCTGTGTGCAAATTGGCTGCTGCGTTTCCTACATTACTTCACGGATAATTTATTTTTCTAGTACATGGAATAGACAACCAGAAGTGAAGGCAAAAACCCTGGAATTATTTAAGAAACAATTGAATGCTGCAATCAGTGGGGGGTGGGGGGGGGGGCACTTTATGATCATTCTGGATGGATGAACCAAGATGGACTGATGGACCTTTCCCATCCATAATTATCCCGTGATCTTCAGTAGTCCTGGACATGTAGGGGAGGGTGAGACACAGGCCTGCACCCTCAAACCCCACACAAGTTTTTATGCTCTGCTATCAGTGGCTGAAGAACATTTTAGCAAAGGCCTAACAGAAGGCCAATAGGGGTGCCTTCTCGGTCTGGCAAAGGGTACAGGGGAGGGAAGGACTGAAAGGAAGAGTGAAATTCGTAAAACTCAGAGTTCCACCTTCAATAAATTCCAGCCTCTTTGGGTGATGGAATACACATTTACCTGCACTTCCGAGTTGATTTCTTTCCTTATTTATACAATTTTATACTTGACACAAAAAATTGCAATTTTTAGGTTAACTAAAGAATGAATGGCAAGATTTGTGTGTGTGTTTTGCATAACAAGAATTAGGAGCAGGAGTAGGCCATACAGCCCCTTGTGCCTGCTCTGCCATTCAGTAAGATCATGGCTGATCTTCGACCTCAACTCCACCTTCCCGCCCAATCTCCATATCCCTCGACCCCCCAGAGTCCAAAAATGCATGTGGACTTTAGCATTAAATACTTCAATCTCAATTTGTTTAAAACTAATTAGATTGATGGATTTTTCCTTTTCTTCAGGATTTTCCTTTCCACATCAGTGCTAATTAGAATTTTTGAAGTATTCTGTCTTTGACGAGTTCAGAGTGACTGAGCCTCGTGGGAATGCGAACTGTGTGAATTGCATAACATTTGTGTGTCAGCTTGTCCAAGTGCTTCAAGGCACATAATCTCGCCTCTCAATCCATGCAGTACTGAGGGTGCACTGCACTGTCGGAGGTGCCGTCTTTCGGATGAGATGTGAAACCGGAGGCACTGTCTACCTGCTTGGAATCATAGAATAGGAAGGAGGCCATTCGGCTGAGCGCCAGTTCTTTCAAAGAACAATCCAGTTAGTCCCACTCCCCCGCTCTTTCCCCATATCCCTGCTATTTTTTCTCCTTCAAGTATTTATCCAATTCCCTTTTGAAGGCTACTATTGAATTTGTATCCAGCACCCCATCAGGCAGCGTATTCCAAATCCTAACCACTCGTTGCGTAAAAAAGTTTTTCCTCATGTCGCCTCTGGTTCTTTTGCCCATCACCTTCAATCTGTGCCCTCTGGTTATCGACCCTTCAGCCATTGGAAACCGTTTCTCTGGATTTACTCTTCGTGATTTTGAACACCTCAATTAAATCTCCTCTCAGCCATCTCTGCTCTAAGGAGTGCAACCCCAGCTTCTCCAGTCGATCCACGCAACTGTAATCCCTCGGGTGGAGATGAAAGATCCCAAGGCACTATATGAAGGTGTGTAGGGGAGTTCTGATGTTTTGGACCACAACCCCACCAAAACACCAACTGGTCATTTCTCTCATTGCAGTTCATGGAACTTTGCTATGCGCAAATTCGCTTGCGAATCTGCCTTCGTCACAACAGTGACTACAGTTCAAAAGTACTTCAGTAGCTATGAAGCACTTTGGGACATCCGAGGATGTGAAAGGTACTATATAAATACAAGTTTATACATCTGTTATTATTGGAAAGGAAAAATCACAACAAATAAATCTTTTAATGACCATCCAAACCCATAGTCTGAACAGAGAACAAAAGCCCACTGGAGGGTAACCCCAAGGGACAGCTCAATCAAGCTGGAACGGAAAGTCTTTTTTGTTTCTCCCCACCACCCCCCAATTAAATATAGTGCATGGGAGAGCAATGCATCTGAACCCACCCTCACACCTCGCAATGTAATTGGTCTCACTGTCCCTGGCTGAAGGGGCAGGATCAGGCTCAGCGGTGACGCCGCTGCAGTTGAATAGCCAGTCTCTCATCCACATTCACACATGAAGAATGGCCATTTTGGCAAAGTGCTGGAGGACATAGTGGCCATGGACGAGTATGCCAGTCAGAGCCAGTGCCATCAGGAAAAGAAGGGAGATGAACAGGAGGTGAAAACGCACACAACAAGAGTTTGACATTTTGAACATTAGGGCTCTTGTCTTGAACAAAAAGGAGCAACTTATTGTGCAAATTTATGAAAGCATGGATTCCAGCGCTGGTGGCCCCAGTTGATTGGAAGCGACACTTACAGCCTTTTCGAACATCCTTTGTCTCGTTGAAGTCCAGTCGCTCCTTCGGGTTCTGAAGGATGTCGGCCCAGTTGATGGCCTCGGTGTGACACAGGAACTGGTTGGTTTCTAAATACACGCCTCCCACCAGAATCTCTGCACAACAGAAGGACGGAAAAGGAGAGCAGGTTCAGCCACAAAATGATTAACTAGCCATCAAAGGGCAGGAAAAGGAGGGTTCAATCAAAGGTTCGTAGCTCCATTCGGGACAAAAGCAGAGAGCGAGAGTTACACAGAGAACAAAGCAGCCAAATTCGAATAAACGTTATTACTCAAAATATTACAGCATAAAAGATTATAAAAACTACAGATGAAAACAGCCAATTTGAAATAGTGACAGGATTTCAGTCAGTCATTCAATTTTCGAATCAAACAACATTTCTTTTCAAAATCCTGTGAAGAACTGACTCCTCAGTGTTGGTTATTTGGGTAAAAGAAAGCAAGCACCTCCCCCCAGATACACCGCCCACTGTGGTTAAAAAGAAAAGATATGCATTTTTCAAGTCCCTTATGGCAATGCGGAATTAGCTCAAATGGTAGAGCACTGGCTTAGCATGCGAGAGTTAGCGGGTTCGATGTCTGCATTCTCCACTCCCCTTTTAGATGCTGAGAGCATGTTTCCCCTGGCTAGAGAGTTCAGAACCAGGGGTCACAGGCTCAGGATAAGGGGTCATTTAGGACTGAGATGAGGAAGAATTTCTTCACACAGAAGGTGGTGAATCTGGAATTCTCTGCCCTAGAGGGCTGTGGAGGCTCAGTCGTTGAGTATATTCAAGGCAGAGATCGATAGCCTTTTGAACTCTCTTGGAATCAAGGGATATGGAGATAGGGCAGGAAAATGGAGTTGAGGTCGAAGATCAGCCATGATCTTATTGAAAGACTGATCTTATGTTCTCATCACTCCCCTCCAAAAGCAGTGTCTCAGCATTTTACATCCAATAAATTGGTTTGACGTGCAACAACTGTTGCTATGTTGATAAATGCCACAGCCATTTTTGCACACAGCAAAACCCCCCCCTCAACTCGGCCTGCAGATCAGGAAAGCCCCAGGCTCAATTACTGGCTTGTGCCGAGTTTCTTGATCTCAGCAGTGGGCCTCAGTATTCCTGAGTGAGCGAAAGTTTAAAAAAGAAAATCAGCCTGGATTTGTGGTCCTGATTGTGATCTTGTAACCCCCACTGGGAAAGGGCGCGTGTGTGGTGAGGAGAGATCTCTGCGTTCCTCCAATTCTGGCCTCTTGCGCATTCGATTTCCATCGCTCCACCATTGGTGGCCGTGCCTTCAGCTGCCTGGGCCTTAGCTCTGGAATTCCCTCCCTGAACCCCTCATGCCTCTCTTTTCTCCTAAGACGCTCCTTTAAACCTACCTCTTTGACCAAGCTTTTGGTCGCCTGTCCTAATCAACGCTCCCTCTAAGCTGCACTGCTTTCTGCTGGTACCGCACAGCCCTGGACCGGCTTTTTCGATGTTAAGTTTCACACATGCACAAAACTGTGAATGGGCCGTGCATCATCATCATCATAAGCAGTCCCTCGGAATCGAGGAAGACTTGCTTCCACTCTTAGAACGAGTCCTTAGGGGACTGAACAGTCCAATACGAGAACCACAGTCCGTCACAGGTGGGACAGATAGTCGTTGAGGGAAGGGGTGGATGGAACTGGTTTGCCGCACGTTCTTTCTGCTGCCTGCGCTTTGTTTCTCATGGTCTCGGCGATGGGACTCGAGGTGCTCAGCGCCCTCCCGGATGCACTTCCTCCACTTAGGGCCAGGGACTCCCAGGTGTTGGTGGGGATGTTGCACTTTATCAGGGAGGCTTTGAGGGTGTCCTTGTAACGTTCCCTCTGCCCACCTTTGACTCGTTTGCCGTGAAGGAGTTCTGAGTAGAGCGCTTGCTTTGGGAATCTCATGTTGGGCATGCAAACGATGTGACCTACCCAGTGGAGCTGATCGAGTGTGGTCAGTGCTTCAATGCTGGGGATGTTGGCCTGATCGAGGACACCAACGTTGGTGCGTCTGTCCTCCCAGGGTCTTAAAGGGGCGCGCAACAACAAAGAAATGAGGGGGAACACAGATCCCAATATCTCCTTAAGTGGCTCGGTGTCAAGTATTGTTTGAAGCGCCGTGGAACATTTTACTACGTTAAAGGCGCAATATAAATGCAAGTTGTTGTTGTTGAACAGGATCAGGCTCAGCTAGGATGTCTCTTAATCTCAAAAGCTCTGTAAAATAAGTGGATTTGGGGAGGTGGGGGCGAGGGGGGGTTCTTAAAGAAGGAGAGTGAGGTGGAAGGATTGAGGAGAATTCTAGAGATGGGATCTAGGAGAAGATGGGGGTGGGACAAACTGCCCTCTGGTTCTAGACATCATTAATTCAACTATACACAGAGGTCACGTGATAGCCAACAATTGGTGGCATTACAAGCCAAAGGCAGCCCAGCCTTGAAAGGAATGAGCACAGGAGGGAAGGGGGGTGTGGGGTGGGGGAATACTTGTCATAGTTTGTAGCTACGTAAACACACAGACATAAGTACTTAATCGCTAAATACAATTACTCACCACTTGCATTGTGATACTTTTTGCATTAATCTTTTAAGCAGGGATCTTTGTAACTGCCACAATGTGCCATCAGGTGAATGGCTCTCAGGAGGTGGTCTACACTACAGGGGGCTGGAGGCAGCAATCAAGGGATAAAGGCTCTTTCCATTGAGCTGGTCAAAGAGTACAATTTAAGTCCTCTTTACGCAATGCCAAGGGTGCTATTGGAGGCCTCCCTGAAATGTAAGTGACCGCACACTGGTGACATTGGAGGCCCCAATACCCTGCTGCAAAGGGGTCTTCACCCTGTACCTCAGACCAAAAGTGCCGGTGACCGTAAAACAAAACAACTGTGGACACTTCGCTTCAGGTCCATCATTCCGATTCGGTGCACAGGTGAGCTAACCTCTCCGCTCACCTATACAGACCAATAGCTTACTTTTGCTCCGCAACCTCCGTGATCTCTGCGCTCCTCCAATTCGAGTCTCTGGAGCACCCCCGATTTTAATCGTTCCACCATTGGCAGCCGTGCCTTCTTAGACTCTCAGCTCTGGAATTCCTGCCCTAAACACCTCTCTCTCTCGCTCTCTCTCAGCGCCTTGGGACGTTTTACTACATTAAAAAAGGTGCTATATAAATGTAAGTTGTTGTTGGGTCCAGTCGCTTTAAAACCTCATTCATGCATGCAGAGTCAGTCTCCTGACTGTTGCTAAATTTGCCCTGCAGCCATATAGAGCAGAAAGTTTCCAGATTCAATCGCTGGTCTGTGCTGAGAGAGCAAATCTCAAGCTGAGGCACAGAATCAGGCTCAGCAACGACGCTTCCATAATCGAACAACCCACTGACACAGACTGCCTAAGCGCCAACTTGAGAAGTGGGCCTCTTGGATGAGGTACCAGAGGGGTGCCCAGTCACCTGTGCAAGCAATGTCTTCAGGAGAGGAGAGGGGTGGCCAGGGTGGAGAGCAGAAAAGCTTCAGGGTGGCTTTCTGCTGGCTGACAGAGCAGAGAGCAGCATTCACCATGCCTCTCCCGCTTACTGCCTTGTTTTGTGAAGCTTGGCTCCAGTCCTGCTCCTCAGCTGAAAATCTGGTTTGACAGAAACTGCGCTTTTCTCACTGACTCATTGCAAAAGTCGCAAGAAATAAATCTTTTAATTACACCTGTCAAGGATCATCCAAACTCACATCTTCAACAGAGAACTGGAGCCTGCTGGAGGGAAGCACCCAGAGACATTTTAGGCACAAAACAACTTTTTTTCCACCTGGTTCGTTTGTCAGGAAGGCGGCCTCAGATCTGAAAATCCCCACTCCCCCTCGCCCCATCTCACTTTAAATCGGCCTCACTATCTCAGGATTGGGAGGGGGACATTGGTCTCGGTATTGCCTGAAGACAAGATCGGGCTCGGCTGTGATGCTTCCGGTGGTTGAGTAGCAGTCGACACTCACTACGTTCACACTGGTCGACTACAGCCGCCTATGGAACGGTCAGCCGTGGCACAGTGAGCAGCACCTCTGACCTCTGAGTCAGACGGTTGTGGGTTCAAGTCCCACTCCAGGGACTTGAGCACATAAATCCACTCACACTCCAGCGCAGTACTGACGGAGGTGCCGTCTTTCGGATGAGACGTTAAACCGAGGCCCCATCTGCTCTCTCAGGTGATCGTAAACGATCCCATGGCACTATTTCGCAGAAGAGCAGGAGAGTTATCCCCGGTGTCCTGGGGCCAATATTTATCCCTCAATCAACATCACTAAAACAGATGATCTGGTCTTATCACATTGCTGTTTGTGGGAGTTGCTGTGCGCAAATTGACTGCCGCATTTCCCACATTACAACAGTGATTTCAAAAAGTACTTCATTGGCTGTAAAGTGCTTTGGGAGGTCCGGTGGTCGTGAAAGGCGCTACAGAAATGCAAAACTTTCTTTTTTTTTTCTACCCCAGCAAAACGCACTCCCGTTAGAACAGGACAAAAGTGGGGGCTTTGCCGAGTGCAGAGGCGTTCCAACGGGGTATTTAAATCTTGCCCTCGCCTAGCCTCCCAGCAGCTCCTCTCAAACCCCATCACCCACCCGTCGCTTCAGCGATCCCACCTGTCAGCTGTTTAAAACCAAGCTGCTTCAGCCCATGAACTCCATCTTTCCGGTAATTCAGAATCACCGAGAGCGCATACTTGTCATCGTAGAGCGTTGTGCCGCGGATAATTCGGAGATTCTCTAACGGAAGGTACTCGAACTGATTCAGTGCCACCAGCACGTATCCAGTCACCTCCCGGATCGACTGTGGGGAGAGAAAGCACAATTAGATCAGCACAGGGGGTGCATCATCACACAACAGAAGTCTTGCATTCAATGAGAACAATTCAGTGCCCCAATGGCTCAGTTGACCATTGCACTCCCCAGTGTGAAGCTGAACCCCAAGGAACTCAGGATTCACTCCCTGGTCTGTGAACACAAGAACATAAGAAATGGGAGCAGGAGTAGGCCATTCGACCCCTCAAGCCTGCTCCGCCATTCAATGAGATCATGGCTGATCTTCGACGTCAACTCCACTTTCCCGCCCGATCCTTATATCCCTTGATTCCCCGACTGTCCAAAAATCTATCGATCTCGGCCTTGAATATACTCAATGACTCACCATCCATGGCCCTCTGGGGTAGAGAATTCCAAAGATTCACCACCCTCAGTGAAGAAATTTCTTATCTCAGTCCTAAATGGCCAACCCCTTATTCCTGAGACAGTGACTCTTAGTTCTAGACTCTCCAGCCAGGGGAAACAGCCTCTCAGCATCTACCCTGTCAAGCCACTTTATATGTTTCAATGAGATCACACCTCATTCTTCTAAACTCTAGAGAATATAGGCCTAATCTACTCAATCTCTCCTCATAGGACAATCCTCCCCCCATCCCAGGAATCAGTCTGGTGAACCTTTGTTGCACTCCCTCTATGGCAAGTATATCCTTCCTTAGGTAAAGAGGCCAAAACTGTACACAATACTCCAGGTGATGTCTCAACAACTGTGCTGAGTTATAGCTGATCTCAGGGGGGCATCTGAAAGGATGATACAATTGGCCTCAGTCTGGCCTGGATTATGGAAGAGGGGGGAAAATCAGGCAGGGTTCCCACTTGTGTTCACTGTCCAGCGACCCCTGCTGAAAAGTGTCCCAAGTGTCCGATGACGATCATGTTCGGCGCAGATACCCTCACAAACATCCTGCTGATTTTCACACGAAGATTTTCCAGTCAGCGTTACAATAACAAGAAGTAGAAACCGAGGTCTGATTGTCTGAGCTCACACAAGTAGGCAAGGTAGCAGAGGGAGACCAGCGCCCTTAGAAATGCAAGGAGTGAGTGTCTCCAAAAGGAGAACACGAACTGGAAGGCCATAAATTATCATTGTTTAGCTTTCACTGTCCTGAGCTCCCCGATTTATTTGTGTTGTATCTACTGCTTAACCACATGAATGGCTGACCTCAATACTGTCCCATCAAACACTCCCAGGGCAGGTACAGCATGGGTTAGATAGAGAGTAAAGCTCCCTCTACACTGTCCCATCAAACACTCCCAGGGCAGGTACAGGGGGTTAGATACAGAGTAAAGCTCCCTCTACACTGTCCCATCAAACACTCCCAGGGCAGGTACAGCATGGGGCTAGATATAGAGTAAAGCTCCCTCTACACTGTCCCATCACACACTCCCAGGGCAGGTACAGGGGGTTAGATACAGAGTAAAGCTCCCTCTACACTGTCCCATCAAACACTCCCAGGGCAGGTACAGCATGGGGTTAGATACAGAGTAAAGCTCCCTCTACACTGTCCCATCAAACACTCCCAGGGCAGGTACAGCATGGGGTTAGATACAGAGTAAAGCTCCCTCTACACTGTCCCATCACACACTCCCAGGGCAGGTACAGGGGGTTAGATACAGAGTAAAGCTCCCTCTACACTGTCCCATCAAACACTCCCAGGGCAGGTACAGCATGGGGTTAGATACAGAGTAAAGCTCCCTCTACACTGTCCCATCAAACACTCCCAGGGCAGGTACAGCATGGGGTTAGATACAGAGTAAAGCTCTGTGCACACTCTACCTTAGCCACAGAAGGACACTCCTTATTGTACCAGTGTAAATTTTCTCCTTTATGTACTCCAGCTATGCAGTGAGATTTAGCACCTTTATCTTGAGTTGAGAGAACTTCCCCACTTTCTCCCCTTCTATCCTCACTGAGATAGCCTCGGTATTGAAGCAAGAGATACCCACCTGGCCACGGAGGGAGCTATTTTTTTTATTGCAAATCTTAACCCACAAGAAACCAGGTGAAAACTACCAACTGTGACTAAGTTTGGGCAGAGAGAGCAGACTTTTGTCATTTCAGTGAGGACTGCATTGAAACCCAGCTCCCAGAGGCTAAGGGACAATATGCTAACTCACTGCCACCCAGTCTCCTGAATTTGAACCTTTCCGACCTGTGCTACAACAATATCACAAGTGTCTTATTACAGTACAACATATCTGTCAGACCATTTATTGTGTTGCCTCGATAGGAAACAACCCAGTGTAAATATTAGACTGCACGCTGACACGCGACCCATCAGCGGTGACAGTACCTGCAGGCAGTGAGGAGAGGGGACAAGCTGAACTCAGGTACTGACGGGACCCTTTTCAGGGTAATTCATGACAAGTGTCCTGCCCCTTGGCCTCACCTTTGCTGAAGAGTCACGAGAAGTGCCCGACTTTGAACACGAGCTCATTTCAGCATGGACCATTTTAAGTTGAAGCAGGTCCACAATGCCAACCCAAGATCAGAGAAAGAAGAAAGCTTCTTTCCAGTGTCAGCCATGGCTCAGTGGGTAGCACACTCGCCTCGGAGTCAGAAGGTTGTGGGTTCAAGTCCCACTCCAGGGATTTGATCACATAAATCTAGGCTGACCCGCGAAGGTACTGTCTTTCGGATGAGACGTTAAACCGAGGCCCCGTCTGCTCTCCCAGATGGACGTAAAAGATCCCATGGCACTATTTCAAAGAGCAGGGGTGTTCTCCCTGGTGTCCAGGCCATTATTTATCCCTCACTCAACATAACAAAAACAGATTATCTGGTCATTATCACATAGAAAATAGGTGCAACAGTAAGCCATTCGGCCCTTCGAGCCTGCACCACCATTCAATATGATCATGGCTGATCATGCATTTCAGTACCCCATTCCTGCTTTCTCTCCATACCCCTTGATCCCTTTAGCCGTAAGGGCCACATCTAACTCCCTTTTGAATATATCTAACGAACTGGCCTCAACAACTTTCTGTGGTAGGGAATTCCACAGGTTCACAATTCTGTGAGTGAAGAAGTTTCTCCTCATCTCGGTCCTAAATGGCTTACCCCTTATCCTTAAACAGAACCGCTGGTTCTGGACTTCCCCAACATCGGGAACATTCTTCCTGCATCTAACCTGTCCAATCCCATCAGTATTTTATATGTTGCTGTTTGTGGGAGCTTGCGGTGCGCAAATTGGCTGCCATGTTTCCCACATTACAACAGTGACTACGCTCCAAACGTCCTTCATTGGCTGTAAAGCGCTTTGAGATGTCCGGTGGTGGTGAAAGGCGCTACATAAATGCAAGTCTTTCTTTCATAAACCAACACAAGAGTCTCTGCATCTCTTGCCTCCAACTCCAGATATTTTTTTTTTTATAAAACATCCCTGGACCCAAGCTACACTGGGCAGGCCCAGACAGGCTGCACCTTACCTGTGGTTTGAGATAAAGATTGTGTGTTATTCAGCCCTTCAAATCATGATGAATGTGGCACAATACCTGCATTTCAGAAGGGAAAGCTACTTTTTTTCCCACAGTATGTTTTGCTGCAGGGACAGTGTAGAAACTACCTAACAATAAAAGCGCACACCATCAAAAAGACTTCATAAACCTCAATGTCGCACTTAGCATTTATATAGCTCCTTATCGCGTCCTCTGGATGTTCCAAAGTGCTCCACAGCCCAATGAATTACTTTCTGAAGTACAATCAGTTTTGTTATGTAAGCAAATGCAACAGCAACTTGTGCCTTCAACAGATTATCTGGTCATCATCACGTTGCTGTTTGTGGGAGCTTGCTGTGCGCAAATTGGCTGCCGCGTTTCTTACATTACAACAGTGACTACACTCCAAAAAAAAGTACTTTATTGGCTGTAAAGCACTGTGTGATGTCCGGTGGTCGTGAAAGGTGCTATAGAAATGCGAGTCTTTCTTTCAATAAGAGAGTCTAAAGCTTTTTGATGGCTTTGTAAAGTCGCCTACAAGTGCAGCACTGAGACACAGATCAAAAGGTCCCAGGTTCGCTCCCTGCTGTGTGTGGAGTTAGCCAATCTCCAGCAGGGGCAAAGGTTGGGAGCTATAAATTGCCCCGGTTGTCCATATGGGAATAAACAATTGAGTGACAACTCCTCCTCCAGCAATCCCCGCTGGAAAATGCACTTGCGTTGGACGCTGGGCGAGGATCGGATGGAGCAGCTGTGATGGAGCATATAGTCAGATAGCCCACTGCCATACATGTTAAAAATGGCCACAGACACACCAGCTCTGATCGACAGAGTCAGGAGATACTCAGTCAGCAGCAGGCGCTGAATGTGGATTAGCACAGATCATGGTCCCTGTGAATCCTGAGTGACAGCTGCAGAGAAAGCCAGCTTTCGATGGACAGTCATCGTGCTATGTGTGTGTATCGCCGTCACACAGGACGACCTTGAAGTACTTGCGTCCCAGCTGCTATGATGCGGTTTAAAAATAGAAAACTTTTGCCTGGTCAAAATAAGTGAAGTAAAAAAGGAACTGGATCTCTCTCCCTGTACCACCCCCCTCGCCCCGCCCCCGAACTTTCTGCTCTTCTCTCCTTAAGATACCTGCGATAAGAGGGTTGTCCTCGGAGATGAGATTGAGCCTATACTTTCTGCCGTTTAGAAGAATGAGAGGTGGTCTCATTGAAACATACAAGATTCTATGGGGCATTGACAGGGTAGATGCTGAGAGGTTGTTTCCCCCTGGCTGGAGTGTCTAGAACTAGGGGGCACAGTCTCAGGATAAGGGGTCAGCAATTTAGGCCCGAGATGAAGAGGAATTTCTTCACTCAGAGTGTTGAATCTTTGGAATTCTCTGTCCCAGAGGACTGTGGAGGCTCAGTCATTTGAGTATATTCAAGGCTGAGATCAATAGATTTTTGGGAACTCGAGGGAGAACTGGCAGGAAAGTGGAGTTGAGGCCAAGATCAGATCAGCCATGATCTTATTGAATGGCGGAGCAGGCACGACGGACTATATGGCCGACATTGCTGTTTGTGGGAGCTTGCTGTGCGCAAATTGACTGCTGCGTTTCGCACAACAGTGACTACACTCCAAAAGTACTTCATTGGCTGTAAAGCGCTTTGAGACATCTGATGGTCGTGAAAGGCACTATAGAAATCAAAGTCTTTCTTTCTTAACTATGGCAGTGAATCGTTCCTGCAATATCCAGTACACCTGTTGGTATTAAACGCCATTTGCCTGCCCAGTTAGATAGCAGAGTTGAATCCTTTAACAAAACCTTAACCACATCCCTCTGTCCCTACGACACTCCCCATTTTAGTGACATCTGCAAAAATAACAAGCTCACAATTGGGTTAAGAACATAAGAAATAGGAGGAGTAGGCCGCACAGCCCCTTGAGCCTGCTTCGCCATTCAATATCATTGCTGATCTTCGACCTCAACTCCACTTTCCTGCCGTATCCCCATATCCCTTGATTCCCTCAGTGTCCAAAAAAACTTGTCTGTGTCTGGTATATTTATGTAGTCAATAAGCCAAGGAGAATCGAATGATTGACCCCTGACGTACTCCACCCCCTGCCCGCCATTACTGGCCACTTGCCAAAGTTTCTCATCATCATAGATAGTCCCTCGGAATCGAGGAAGACTTGCTTCCACTCCCAAAGAGAGTTCTTTGATGGCTGAACAGTCCAATACGAGAGCCACAGACCCGGTTACAGGTGGGACAGACATTCGTCGAGGGAAGGGGTGGGTGGGGCTAGATTGCCGCACGCTCCTTCCGCTGGACCTCTTTGCGTTGAGACTCGAAGAGCTCAACGCCGTCCCGGATGCACTTTCTCCACCTCGGGCGGTCTTCGGCCAGGGTCTCCCAGGTGTCAGTGGTGATGTCACACTTTACCAGGGAGGCTTTGAGGGTGTCCTTGTAACGTTTCCGCTGCCCACCTTTGGCTCTTTTACCATGAAGGAGCTCCGCATAAAGCATTTGCTTTGGGAGTCTCGTATCTGGCATGCGAACTATGTGGCCTGCCCAGCGAAGCTGATAGAGTGTGGTCAGTGCTTCAATACTGGGGATGTTAGCCTGGACGAGGACACTGGTGTTGGTGCGCCTGTCCTCCCAGAGGATTTGCAGGATTTTGCGGTGACATCGTTGGTGATATATCTCCAGCAACTTGAGGTGCCTTCTATACATCATCTATGCCTCAGATCCATACAGGAGGGCGGGTATTACTACAGCCCTGTAGACCATGAGCTTGGTGGTAGATTTGAAGGCCTGGTCTTCAAACACTCTTTTCCTCAGACGGCCGAAGGCTACACTGGCGCACTGGAGGTGGTGTTGAATCTCATCAATGCCTGCTCTTGTTGATAGGAGGCTCCCGAGATATGGGAAATGGTCCACGTTGTCCAGGGCCGTGCCGTGGATCTTGATGACTTGGGGGACAGTGCTGTGCGGCAAGAACAGGCTGGTGGAGAACCTTTGTCTTACGGATGTTAAGCGCAAGGTCCATGCTTTCATATGCCTCAGTGAATACATTGACTATATCCTGGAGTTCAGCCTCAGAATGTGCACAGACGCAGGCGTCGTCCGCGTACTGCAGCTCAACGACAGAGGTTGGGGTGATCTTGGACCTGGCCTGGAGGCGGCGTAGGTTAAACAGCTTCCCACTGGTTCTGTAGTTTAGTTCCAACTCCAGCGGGGAGCTTGTTGATTGAGGGGTGCTACTGGACCCATAACAACAACTTGTATTTATATAGCGCCTTTAACATAGTGAAGTGTCCCAAGGCGTTTCACAGGAGCATGCGTGAACATAATTTGTCACCGAGTCACATGAGGAGAAGTTAGGGCAGGTGACCAAAAGTTTGGTCAAAGATGTAAGTTTTAAAGGAGCGTCTTAAAGGAGGGAAGAGAGGCAGAGAGGTTTACAGAGGGAAAATAGAGCTTAGGGCCTTGGCAACAGAAGGCATGGGCACCAATGGTTGAATGATTATAAACAGGGATGCTTAACAGGGCAGAATTAGAGCAGCGCAGATATCTCAGGGGGACTGTTGGGTTGTCGGAGATTACAGAGATAGGGAGGGGCGAGGCCATGGAGGGACTTGAAAACAAGGATGAGAATTTTGAAAGCGAGGTGTTGCTTAACTAGAAGCCAATGTAGGTCAGCGAGCACAGGGGTGATGGGTGAACGGGACTTGGTGCGAATTAGGACACGGGGCAGCCGAGTTTTGGATCCCCTCAAGTTTACGTAGGGTAGAATGTGGGAGGCCAGCCAGGAGTGAGTTAGAGTAATCAAGTCTAGAGGTAACAAATGCATGGATGAGGGCTTCAGTAGCGGATGAGCTGAGGCAAGGGCGGAGACGGGCGATGTTATGAAGGTGGAAATAGGCGGTCTTGGTGATGGCGTGGATATGTGGTCGGTAGCTCATTTCAGGATCAAATATGAGACCAAGGTTGTGAACAGTCTGTGGCACGAGTCACTATCTTTAGGAGAGGAGGGGAAAATTACACAGTAAAAATTTTGCCAGCGTGAAGGGACAGATCATTTGTCTGTTTAAACTGCCTAGACATCAAATGGCCAGGTGAAGCATTGAGCAGTGATGACATCGCACCTTGTTCCAGGGTTAAGCATGAAATCAGTCACATGACTGACTGAAAGCAGGCTCGTTACATGCTGGGAAACGCTCTGCTCATTTGGCTTGGTTTAATAAAGAATGTCTGTGCCCTGCGTGTTTATTTGCCAAAAATTATTTAGTTTCTTGTAGAAGGTGCAAGAGCCACAAAACCCTCAGAAAGAACCTATTTATAGTCAGTCAGTAGACAGAAAAAACACATCCAGTCAGCCCTGGATAGAAACCAACAGACTGCTGCCAAGAAGCAGAGACACTTCATCAGTTAAGATTTTTAAAAAACAAGGTTGAGGGGAGTGAAGTAAACACCTTGACCCAGGAATTCGGTCGCACCCGAAAAATGGTCACACAGGAGAGGTGGGGGAGGAGGGGGAGGCCACTTAAAGGCAGCCATCACCTCTAGATGGGGAGGTGCATTCTGGCTGCAGACAGCAGGGAACGTTTGCAAGGAGCAAAATGGCTGCAAGAGGTCCAGAGGGGGCACTCGGGTTCTCTGATGCAGCATTTAAGGCCCTGATCAGGAGGAAGAAGCTCCTGTTACTCCCGGGGTAGGGGGGGGGGGGGGGGGGGAAGAAAGCCCTCCCCTTCCCTTCCCACAATCACTGCGTCACACTTCACGCCATCTCTTCTCCTACTTACACTCTGCACTTCCTGCTCTCACCACTATCGCAACCCTCAGTGCCTCACATCGTACACATTACGTATGGATTATTCAACCAATGCAGGCACAGTCACTAAACACCTCACAAGGATGCCACTACAACAACAACTTGCATTTATATAGTGCCTTTAATGTAGTAAAACGTCTCAAGGCGCTTCACAGGAGCACGATTGAACATAATTTGACACTGAGCCACAAAAATGAGAAATTAGGGCAGGTGACCAAAAGCTTAGTCAAAGAGGTAGGTTTTAAGGAGAGTCTTAAAAGAGGAAAGCGAGGCAGAGAGGTTTAGGCAGGGAGTTCCAGAGCTTGGGGCAAGTTAGGACAGCGGCAGCTGAGTTTTGGATGGGCTGAAGTTAATGCAAAACACTCGCATGAACCTCCTTTTATAGACTGAATCAGTTCCTATGGACAGGAGGGGAGCTAATGTAACCTCACTTTTTAAAAAAAGGAGGGAGAGAGAAAACAGGGAATTATAGACCGGTTAGCCTGACATCGGTAGTGGGGAAAATGTTGGAATCAATTATTAAAGATGTAATAGCAGCGCATTTGGAAAGCAGTGACAGGATCGGTCCAAGTCAGCATGGATTTATGAAAGGGAAATCATGCTTGACAAATCTTCCAGAATGTTTTTGAGGATATAACTAGTAGAGTGGACAAGATGGAGCCAGTGGATGTGGTGTATTTAGAATTTCAAAAGGCTTTGGACAAGGTCCCACACAAGAGATTAGTGTGCAAAATTAAAGCACATGGTATTGGGGGTAATGTACTGACGTGGATAGAGAACTGGTTGGCAGACAGGAAGCAAAGAGTAGGAATAAACAGGTCCTTTTCAGAATGGCAGGCAGTGACTAGTGGGGTACCGCAAGGTTCAGTGCTGGGACTCCAGCTATTTACAATATACATTAATGATTTAGACGAAGGAATTGAATGTAATATCTCCAAGTTTGCAGATGACACCAAGCTGGGTGGCAGTGAGTGCTGTGAGGAGGATGCTAAGAGGCTGCAGGGTGACTTGGACAGGTTAGGTGCGTGGGCAAATACATGGCAGATGCAGTATAATGTAGATAAATGTGAGGTTATCCACTTTGGTGGTTAAAAACAGAAAGGCAGATTATCTGAATAATGACAGATTAGTAAAAGAGGAGGTGCAACAAGACCTGGGTGTCATGGTACATCAGTCATTAAAAGTTGGCATACAGGTACAGCAGGCGGTGAAGGCGTTTCGTTTGTGTTCCGTTTTGGTCTCCTAATCTGAGGAAGGACATTCTTGCTATTGAGAGAGTGCAGCGAAGATTCACCAGACTGATGCCCGGGATGACATATGAAGACAGACTGGATCGGCTAGTCTTATATTCACTGGCATTTAGAAGAATGAGAAGGGATTTCATAGAAACATATAAAATTCTGACGGGATTGGACAAGTTAGATGCAGGAAGAATGTTCCCGATGTTGGGGTAGTCCAGAACCAGGGGTCACAGTCTAAGGATAAGGGGTAAGCCATTTAGGACCGAGATGAGGAGAAACTTCTTCACTCAGAGAATTATGAACCTGTGGAATTCTCTACCAAAGAAAGTTGTTGAGGCCAGTTCGTTGGATATATTCAAAAGGGAGTTAGATGTGGCCCTTATGGCGAAAAGGATCAAGGGGTATGGAGAGAAATCAGGAATGGGGTACTGAAGTTGCATGATCAGTTATGATCATATTGAATGGTGGTGCAGGCTCGAAGGGCCGAATGGCCTACTCCTGCACCTATTTTCTATGTTTACAGCGTGCGGCTCTTTGACCCTACCCTCAGGAAGGTGAGATTTCGATTGGCGTCAATATTGGTGATCTCTAAGTTGCCCATCACAATCTCACAGTTCGTGTACATCTTCTGCAGTTGCTGGTACTGCTGCTCCTGGCCAGAGAGGGAACTCAACTTGTTTTCCGTGCCAGCACACACTGCAAAAAAACACAAATAAATACCTTCAGTAAACAAGAGCTTCAATTCATTTAGTTAATTTACAGTTCCTTGCTGCCGCTGTTTTTAACCAGAGGCATCGTACGCCCATTCGGTTGAACAGCCGAATTGCCAGCTCTTCCGTCACCGCCATTGGCTCCTCCACTGGGTGGCTGCACATTTCAGCTCACAGTGCACAAGGATAGGATTGACATAAGCCATACAGATGTGAGTATGCAGACTGCACTGTAGATAGTAAACCGCAACTCCCCCTTCCTCCCACCCACTATAACAAGCAATCAAAAAGGCTAATGGGATACTGAGCTTCATCACAAAAAGGTAGACGCGCAATAGAAACGGCAAGCAAGTACGACTGCAGTTATACAGAGTGTTTGTCAGACCTCATTTGGAAAATTGAGGCGTTCTTTTTTGGGTGTCTCACCTTAGGAAGGATGCACAGGCTTTCGAGAAAGCCCAGTGATGATTCACCAGGAACATAGGAACAGGAGGCCATTCAGCCCCTCGAGCCTGTTACGCCATTCAATTTGATCACGGCTGATCTGCGACCTAACTCCATATACCTGCCTTTGGCCCATATCCCTCAATACCCTTTGGTTAATATCTGTCAATCTCAGATTTAAAATTAATTGATCTAGCATCAATTGCCATTTGCGGAAGAGAGTTCCAAACTTCTACCACCCTCCGTGTGCAGAAGTGTTTCCTAATTTCACCACTCCTGTAAGGTCTGGCTCTAATTTTTTTAAACTATGCCGCCTAGTCCTAGAATCCCCAACCAGCGGGAATAGTTTCTCTCTATCTACCCTATCAGTTCCCCTTAATATCCTGAAAACTTCCATCAGATCACTCCTTAACCTTCTAAATTCTAGGGAATACAATCCTAGTTTGTGTAATCTCTCCTCCTGATTTAACCCTTGGAGTCCAGGTATCACTCTGGTAAATCTACGCTGCACTCCCTCCAAGGCCAATATATCCTTCCTAAACTGTGGTGCCCATGATGAAGAAATTCATCATAATGAGAAATTGTGTAAATTTGGGTTATATTCCTGGGAGATGAGGAAACTAAGGAGTGATCTGATCGTGGTGTTGAACAACAACTTCTATTTATATAGCGCCTTCACATAGTGAAGCATCCCAAAGCACTTCACAGAAGTATTCTGCGATAAAAATTCGCCAACGAGCCACATAAGGAGACATTAGCGCATGTGACCAAATGCTTGGTCAAAGAGGTAGGTTTTAAGGAGCATCTTGAAGGAAAGAAAGAGAGGTGGAGAGGTTTAGGGAGGGAGTTCCAGAGCTTGGGTCCAAGGCAACAGAAAGCACGGCCACCAATGGTGGAACGATTATAATCAGGGATGCTCAAGAGGGCAGAATTAGAGGAGTGCAGACATCTCGGGAGGTTGTGGGGCTGAAAGAGATTACAGAGATAGGGTGGGGCGAGGCCACGGAGGGATTTGTAAACATGGATGAGAATTTTGAAATCGAGGCGTTGCTTAACCGGAAGCCAATGTAGGTCAGCGAGCATAGGGGGTGACGGATGAGCGGAACTTGGTGCGAGTTAGGACACAGGCAGCCGAGTTTTGGATCACCTCTAGTTTATATGAGATAATGAAGGGAGCTGCAAGTGTAGGTAGAGGGAAAGATTATTCCTTCAAGTAGGGGGAATCCAAAATAATGGTAGGTAATCTTGGAATTCAAGTTGAACTGGTTAAAAGTGAATTCACAAAAAACTTATTCCCATGAAGAGCTTGAGAATGTGGAATGCACTGGCCCGCAAGGCCTTAGATAGCAAGTCAATTGAGGTGTTTCAAAGTTAAGATACTTACTTGGGATAAAAGGGTACAAGGAGATATGGCGAAAGGGCAGGAAATTGTGATTAAAAAGATAGAGCTGCCATAGCTAACAAAACGGCAGAGCAGCCTTGAGACGACAAATGGCCTCCTGTTCAAAATAATCCTACCCTATCTGTAGTTCCTGTCCATTAAAATGAACAGGTACATGGGTGGTTAATACCACAACCTCTTAAACAAGACACAACATGACAGATTTCCAATCAGGTGTTCCACACCTCAATCAAATAACAAATGTGAAACTACACACGGCAAGATGTATTAATTGCATTTCTATAGCGCCTTTCACAACCTCAGGACGTCCCAAAGTGCTTCACAGCCAATGAAGTAATTTTGAAGTGCTGTCACTTGTAATGTAGGAAACACGGCAGCCAATTTGAGCTCCCACAAACAGCAATGTGATAATGACCAGATAATCTGTTTTTGTGATGTTGATTGAGGGATAAATGATGTCCAGAACACCAGGGATAACTCCCCTGCTCTTTGGAATAGTGCCATGGGATCTTTTACGTCCACCTGAGAGAGTCGACAAAGCCTCGGTTTAACATCTCATCTGAAAAACGGCACCACTGACAGTGCAGCACTCCCTCAGCATGGCACTGGAGTGTCAGCCTGGATTTCATGCTCAAGTCCCTGGAGTGGGACTTGAACTCTCAACATTCTGACTCAGAGGCGAGAGTGCCACCCACTGAGCCACAGCTGATAATTGTCATGGTTTGACTTACGTGTATAACAGAGTAGATTTGTATGCGGGTGATAAAATATTGCCGTATCTGTGAAGTCCATCAAAACATGAAAGATGAGTGGTGCCAAAGCCCAGATTTGGCTACTTTGCAGCTGTGCAGCACTTTTGCGCAGAACCGAAATGGGCTACAGTCCCTGGGAGCTGCTGTTTGGGGAAACTTTCCTAAATTTTCTGCCCTCCTTTCCGAAACGCCCTCCTCCACCTCACTCAAGTGGCTAATCGTCACTAAGTGAGCTTCAGCAGCGACTGTCAGCTGGCTGTTCAACAACAGGAGGAGTCAGCGCCAACCCCCAATTCTGTCCTCGCCCCAAAGCTACACATGCCCACTTTCCAGCAAGGCGTAACTGGACAATGAGCTGAAGTGAGAATCCGGGGTGACTTTCTCCTCCCCAAGCCCAGGGTCACTGAAGCCAGTTGTACTGCTCCTATCACCACCCTGGGTGAGATCAGTTAGTTAAGCATAGATTAGGGATCAAATATTGCACCGGGGAGAACTGCCCTGCTGTGGAATCTTTTATGTCCACCTCAAGAGAGCAGACGGGGCCTCGGTTTAACATATCCGAAAGACGGCACCTCCAACAGTGCAGCGCTCCCTCAGCATTGCACTGGAGTGTCAGCCTAGGTTTTTGTGCTCAAGTCCCTGTGGGACTTCAACCCACAACCTTCTGACTCTGAGGCGAGAGTGCTACCCACTGAGCCACAGCTGACACCCATGCAGGCGATTCAACCATGGAGGGAATCACCGCCAAAGCCTCTCGCACACAATTTCCAACAGTGGTTACTGGATAATAACCAGAGATCTGCAGCCTCATCTGACTATTCCCCCTCCTTACACCCTGGCCTGTTGTCTGACTGCCACTCTCAGTGAGAGCAGTGCAGGTGGTCAAATCTGGGGGGGGGGGGGGGGGGCTTTCTTAGCTGTATGGTTGCACACTGGATTCTGCCATCACGCACTGAGCCATGGAGGTAGCGTCCCAGATATTTGAAAATGCAAGCTCGACTGCTTTGGAAGCATCATCACTGGGGGAAGAGCAGGAAATGCCTCAATTAAAAAGCTGTCAGGTACCCATTGAACCACAGTGCAGAATCTACAGGAAAATCACGGACTAGAATGGACCTGCCTCTTGGCACGAAGCTACTCTCAGTACCACCAATAAAAAAAAACACAAAACTAGGTGTTCAGCAGGAGTATGCTCGTCCCCTGCAAGGGTGCGCCCTGCAGTTTTTCTTGTATGTCACCTGACTAGGTCAAGTAATCGTGTGTTTGTGTACATGTGTGAAAGATGGTAAATCATGGACATTTTTGACAACATTGAACCCGGGCAGCCCAGTGAGATTGCCTCCCTCACATATCTTAGGGTTTGGGACAGTTTTCTCGGGGAGGGGAGAGGGGGAAACACTGGCAGCATTTAGATGTCGATGTGGCAACTGGACCGGATGGGCCACACCCTTGAATCCTCAAGGAAATCGAGAGAGGAAATAGGCGAGGCTTCGGTGAATATTTTTCAAGAGCTTAATAAACCCTGGAGCTGTATCTGAAGGCTAGCAGAAATTATCCGGAGATTGGTGGGTTGAGGAGCTTCATTTTGAGAAGAGGATTGCGTCAATTAACTTGTTTTTATTGGGGGGCCGGGCCGTGCATTTGCTTCATGGGTTCTTTGCTTAAGAAGTCACCACTACTCATTTGCTGTAAACAATAGAAACATAGAAAATAGGTGCAGGAGTAGGCCATTCAGCCCTTCTAGCCATTCAATGAGTTCATGGCTGAACATGCAACTTCAGTACCCCATTCCTGCTTTCTCACCATAACCCTTGATCCCCCTAGTAGTAAGGACTTCATCTAACTCCTTTTTGAATATATTTAGTGAATTGGCCTCAACAACTTTCTGTGGTAGAGAATTCCACAGGTTCACCACTCTCTGGGTGAAGAAGTTGCTCCTCATCTCGGTCCTAAATGGCTTACCCCTTATCCTTAGACTGTGACCCCTGGTTCTGGAACAGCTGGGGCCCCAGCACAGAACCTTGCGGTACCCCACTAGTCACTGCCTGCCATTCGGAAAAGTCCCCATTTACTCCTACTCTTTGCATCCTGTCTGACAACCAGTTCTCAATCCATGTCAGCACACTACCCCCAATCCCATGTGCTTTAATTTTGCACATTAATCTCTTGTGTGGGACCTTGTCGAAAGCCTTCTGGAAGTCCAAATACACCACATCAACTGGTTCTCCCTTGTCCACTTGACTGGAAACATCCTCAAAAAATTCCAGAAGATTTGTCAAGCATGATTTCCCTTTCACAAATCCATGCTGACTTGGACCTATCATGTCACCTCTTTCCAAATGTACTGCTATGACATTCTTAATAATTGATTCCATCATTTTACCCACTACCGATGTCAGGCTGACCGGTCTATAATTCAGTGTTATCTCTCTCCCTCCTTTTTTAAAAAGTGGAGTTACATTGGCTACCCTCCACTCCATAGGAACTGATCCAGAGTCAATGGAATGTTGGAAAATGACGGTCAATGCATCCACTATTAGGAGGTGGGTGGGGTGGCTTGACCCATCCACCTCCACGGAGGTGTGTGGGGGGCCTGACCCATCCACCTCCATGGCACGAACCTGGTATTGCAGTACTTCCAGGAACGGTGCAGTGGCTCTAGGCCTTTTGGCTAAGAGCATTGGCGCAGAGTGATCCTTGATGTGTGCAGGGTGACCTCTGGCGTTTGTAATCTGACAAGATGATCTGACAAAGAATTGGAAAGATTGGCAACGAATAAAAAAAAAATTTAAAAATCCACTACTTCCTTAAGTACTCTGGGATGCAGTCCATCAGGCCCTGGGGATTTATCGGCCTTCAATCCCATCAATTTCCCCAACACAATTTCCCGACTAATAAGGATTTCCCTCAGTTCCTCCTCCTTACTAGACCCTCCGACCCCTTTTATATCCGGAAGGTTGTTTGTGTCTTCCTTAGTGAATACCAAACCAAAGTACTTGTTCAATTGGTCCGCCATTTCTTTGTTCCCCGTTATGACTTCCCCTGATTCTGACTGCAGGGGACCTACGTTTGTCTTTACTAACCTTTTTCTCTTTACATATCTATAGAAACTTTTGCAATCGTCTTAATGTTCCCTGCAAGCTTCTTCTCGTACTCCATTTTCCCTGCCCTAATCAAACCCTTTGTCCTCCTCTGCTGAGTTCTAAATCTCTCCCAGTCCCCGGGTTCGCTGCTATTTCTGGCCAATTTGTATGCCACTTCCTTGGCTTTAATACTATCCCTGATTTCCCTAGATAGCCACGGTTGAGCCACCTTCCCTTTTTTATCTTTACGCCAGACAGGAATGTACAATTGTTGTAGTTCATCCATGCGGTGGTTTATTCGCAAAGGTTTATCAAACTGAACATTACCAGTTCATCCACCAGGCTCACAACTGCACACCTCATCGTGGAAAACCTGACCTCAATTAACTGGGGTTTTATTGAGTCTTGTGGACATCACATGACTCTGGCTAAACCACTCTCAGTGCAACAAGCTCCATAAACCTGTGAGCATGCTCACATTACAGGGGGAGGGCAAAGTATTTTTTTGGGGGGGGGGGGGGGGGGAGAAGGAGGGAAGCGAGGAGGATTCAGGCCCTCAAAGTGCTGAGTGGCGTCAATGATGCAGATATATAGGGGTTATTTGATTTGGACTTTGAGTCTAGAGCTACAGGTATAAAAGAGAGTCTATCTTCATTATCACTTGGACTTGGATCAGTGATTGGTGGGGCTCAAAGTTCAGATGACAGACGGATATAGAAGGGGAAAATAGCACAGTGACCCTGCACTCTTGATTTAGTCGGTTCAGCATAAAAGTTTTCAGGTACAATCATCATCATTATCATAGGCAGTCTCTCGGAATCGAGGAAGACTTGCTTCCACTACAAGTGAGTTCTTTGGTGGCTGAACAGTCCAACACGAGAGCCACAGACCCTGTCACAGGTGAGACAGATATTCGTCGGGGGAGGGGGGTGAGGGTGGTGGGGCTGATTTGCCGCACGCTCCTTCCGCTGCCTGCGCCCGACCTCTTCACGCTCGCAGCGTTGAGATTCGAAGAGCTCAACACCCTCCCGGATGCACTTTCTCCACCTCGGGTGGTCTTCGGCCAGGGTCTCCCAGGTATCAGTGGTGATGTTGCACTTCACCAGGGAAGCTTTGAGGGGGTCCTTGTAACGTTTCCGCTGCCTATCTTTGGCTCATTTGCCATGAAGGAGCTCCGCGTAGAGCAATTGCTTTGGGAGTCTTGCGTCTGGCATGCGAACTAAGTGGCCTGCCCAGCGAAGCTGATAGAGTATGGTTAATGCTTCAATGCTGGGGATGTTAGCCTGGGCGGGGACACTGATGTTGGTGCGTCTGTCCTCCCAGGGGATTTGCAGGATCTTGCGGAGACATCATTGGTGATATATCTCTAGTGATATAGTGACTTGATGTGTCTTCTGTACATCGTCCATGCCTCTGATCCATACAGGAGGGCGGGTATTACTACAGCTCTGTCGGCCATGAGCTTGGTGGTAGGTTTGAGGGCCTTGTCTTCAAACACTCTTTTCCTCAGGTGGCCGAAGGCTGAACTGGCGCACTGGAGGCGATGTTGAATCTCCGCATCAACATCTTCCTTTGTTGATAAGAGGCTGCCGAGGTATGGGAAATGGTCCACGTTGTCGAGGGCCACGCCGTGGATCTTGATGACTGGGGGGGCAGTGCTGTGCGGCGAGGACAGGATAGGGGAGGACCTTTATCTTATGGATGTTAAGTGCAAGGCCCATGCTTTCAAACGCCTCGGTGAATACATCAACTATATCCTGGAGTTCAGTACAATCACGTATCCCTCCTCTGCAAGCATTTGATGCCAGCTAGTGACAAGTACCCCAACTATTGAGTATCGTGCTGTTAGAGAAGGATTGAGAAACATCCTGTGTGGTGGCGATTGTGAAGATGTTCTGGCCTGTTTGGCACCGAGGGATGTGAATACCTGGGGGTTAAATGGGGGGACAGATGTAGCTTGGGAGGATTCTCATTATGAAGTGCTCGGCAATCCTCAACCTGTACACACCTGGGTTTCCAAGCAGAGCTCCTGGAGTTTGAAGTCTCTGGTCTGACCAGCATTCAAACTCCTCTCCAGGAGACTTTCACCCTCTCTTGGCCAGAGCATTAGATAGTGTCTGTGTAACTTATTTTCTCTTATTTGTACTTCCTGTTGGGCAGTAACAAAATGGTGGGGGCAGTGCCGATGGATGAGTCACACATCCCAGACTGTTCCACCGACACAATTAATGCAAGCCAAGATCTGGGGGACTGGAAGGGGCCACCAATAAAAGGTGACAGGCTATTCCAAGTTGATGTAAAACAGTAAAAGTAACATCTAAAATTCTCCCAACATCGGAGGTGAAGCTTGTGGTGGATTCTCTCAACAACTTTTATTTATACAGCACCTTTAGAACATAAGAATTAGGAGGAGTAGGCCATACGGCCCCTCAAGCCTGCTCCGTCATTCAATATCATGGCGGATCTTCCACCTCAACTCCACTTTCCCCACACGATCTCCATATCCCTCGATACCCCTATACTCCAAAAATATAGCGATCTCAGCCTTTAACATAATGAAATGTCCAAGGCACCACACAGGAGTATTATGAGACAAAATAATTTGACATCGAGCCACATAAGGAGAAATTAGGGCAGATGACCAAAAGCTTGGTCAAAGCGGTAGGTTTTAAGGAGTGTCTTAAAAGGAAGATAGAGAGGCGCAGAGGTTGAGGGAGGGAGATCCAGAGCTTGGGGCCGAGGATACAGAAGGCACGGCCACCGATGGTTGAGTGATTATAATCAGGGTGCTCAAGGGGGCAGAATTAGAGGAGCGCAAACATCTCGGGGGGGTTGTGGGGCAGAGTACAGAGGACACGCTCGCTTACACAATTAAATCCAGTTCTCTTCTACGAGCAGCAGAATCATAAACACACAACGCACTGGCGAAGGGAGCCAGAGTTAAGATTATAATGGACATCAGTCTGCGGTAACATAAGAACATTAGAATTAGGAACAGGAGTCGGCCATCTAGCCCCTCGAGCCTGCTCCGTCATTCAACAAGGTCATGGCTGATCTGGCCGTGGACTCAGCTCCACTTACCCGCCCTCTCCCCATAATCCTTAATTCCCTTATTGGTTAAAAATCTATCTATCTGTGACTTGAATACATTCAATGAGCTAGCCTCAACTGCTTCCTTGGGCAGAGAATTCCACAGATTCACAACCCTCTGGGAGAAGAAATTCCTTCTCAACTCGGTTTTAAATTGGCTCCCCCGTATTTTGAGGCTGTGCCCCCTAGTTCTAGTCTCCCCGACCAGTGGAAACAACCTCTCTGCCTCTATCTTGTCTATCCCTTTCATCATTTTAAATGTTTCTATAAGATCACCCCTCATCCTTCTGAACTCCTACGAGTAAAGACCCAGTCTACTCAATCTATCATCATAAGGTAATCCCCTCATCTCCGAAATCAGCCTAGTGAATCATTTCTGTACCCCCTCCAAAGCTAGTATATCCTTCCTTAAGTAAGGTGACCAAAACTGCCGCAGTACTCCAGGTGCGGCCTCACCAATACCCTATACAGTTGCAGCAGGACCTCCCTGCTTTTGTACTCCATCCCTCTCGCAATGAAGGCCAACATTCCATTCGCCTTCCTGATTACCTGCTGCACCTGCAAACTAACTTTTTGGGATTCATGCACAAGGAGATTTTACGTTTTAAAAGTTTAATTTGTTTTAATTGCCGGTGTTTTTAGTGTCCCCTTCCCTTTTATAGGGGGCACTGGGGAAAAATTGTGATTTTAGTGCCCAAAATAAAAAAGAAAAAAAAAACAAAAAAAAAACAAAAAAATGAAAAAAAGGGCCTTGTAAATGTCTGGTGTGTCACCCAGGTCGGGTGGCACGATTTAATGTTTTATGTTTTTGCAGGTAGACTCAAAGAGTTTCATGCACAAGGACCCCCAGGTCCCTCTGCACCGCAGCATGTTGTAATTTCTCCCCATTCAAATAATATTCCCTTTTACTGTTTTTTTTCCCCCAAGGTGGATGACCTCACATTTTCCGACATTGTATTCCATCTGCCAAACCTTAGCCCATTCGCTTAACCTATCTAAATCTCTTTGCAGCCTGTGTCCTCGACACAACCCGCTTTCCCACTAATCTTTGTGTCATCTGCAAATTTTGTTACACTACACTCTGTCCCCTCTTCCAGGTCATCTATGTATATTGTAAACAGTTGTGGTCCCAGCACCGATCCCTGTGGCACACCACTAACCACCGATTTCCAACCTGAAAAGGACCCATTTATCCCGACTCTCTGCTTTCTGTTAGCCAGCCAATTCTCTATCCATGCTAATACATTTCCTCTGACTCCACGTACCTTTATCTTCTGCAGAAACCTTTTGTGTGGCACCTTATCGAATGCCTTTTGGAAATCTAAATACACCACATCCATCGGTACACCTCTATCCACCATGCTCGTTATATCCTCAAAGAATTACAGTAAATTAGTTAAACATGATTTCCCCTTCATGAATCCATGTTGCGTCTGCTTGATTGCACTATTCCTATCCAGATGTCCCGCTATTTCTTCCTTAATGATAGCTTCAAGCATTTTCCCCACTACAGATGTTAAACTAACCAGCCTATAGTTACCTGCCTTTTGTCTGCCCCCTTTTATAAACAGAGGCGTTACATTAGCTGCTTTCCAATCGGCTGGTACCTCCCCAGAGTCCAGAGAATTTTGATAGATTAAAACGAATGCATCTGCTATAACTTCCGCCATCTCTTTTAATACCCTTGGATGCATTTCATCAGGACCAGGGGACTTGTCTACCTTGAGTCCCATTAGCCTGTCCAGCACTACCCCCCTAGTCAAGGTCCTCCCTTCCCACATTCCTGTGACCAGCAATTTTTGGCATGGTTTTATGTATCTTCCACTATGAAGACCGAAGCAAAATAATTGTTTAAGGTCTCAGCCATTTCCACATTTCCCATTATTAAATCCCCCTTCTCATCTTCTAAGGGACCAACATTTACTTTAGTCACTCTTTTCCGTTTTATATAAATCGGTAAAAGCTTTTACTATCTGTTTTTATGTTTTGTGCAAGTTTACTTTCGTAATCTATCTTTCCTTTATTGCTTTTTTAGTCATTCTTTGCTGTTGTTTAAATTCACTGGAATATATTTTTGTTGAGCACCATGAAAGAGCTCCTTCAAAGTCCTCCACTGTTCCTCAATTGTGCCACCGTTTAGTCTGTGTTTCCAGTCTACTTTAGCCAACTCTGCCCTCATCCCACTGTAGTCCCCTTTGTTTAAGCATAGTACGCTCGTTTGAGACACTACTTCCTCACCCTCAATCTGTATTACAAATTCAACCATACTGTGATCACTCATTCTGAGAGGATCTTTTACTAGGAGATCGTTTATTATTCCTGTCTCATTACACAGGACCAGATCTAAGATAGCTTGCTCCCTTGTAGGTTCTGTAACATACTGTTCTAAGAATCAATCCCGTATGCATTCGATGAATTCCTCCTCAAGGCTACCCCATGCGATTTGGTTTGACCAAGCGATATGTAGGTTAAAATCCCCCATGATTACTGCCGTTCCTTTTTCACATGCCTCCATTTCTTCCCTTGATTATTGCCCGCCCCACCGTGAAGTTATTATTTGGGGGCCTATAAACTACGCCCTCCAGTGACTTTTTTCCCTTACTATCTCAAATCTCCACCCACAATGGGCCCAAGTTTCCACATGATTTGCGCCTGATTTTTTTTTTTTTTTAGGAGCAACTGGTGGAGAACGGACTATCTTAAAAATCGCAATTCTCCACATTTTTTTTTCTGCAGTTCTAGTCTGGTAGAACAGTTCTACTTTGGAACAGAATTTTTTTCTTCAAAAGGGGGCGTGTCCGGCCACTGACGCCCGATTTGAAAGTTTCCACAGTGAAAACGTACTCCAAACTAAAGTAGAATGGAGCAAGTGAAGATTTTTGTCGAACTGAAAAAACCTGTTCTACACATAAAAAAATCAGGCGCAGGTTACAAATTAGGCGTCCAGAACGAGGTGGTTGGGGGGGGGGGGGGGGGGGGGGGGTGGGGAGGGAAGTCATTAAATTCTATAATAAATCCTTATTTATACTTATACAAATAAATCCAACCTGAATAAACATTTATAAGCAAAGAAAAGATTAAATAATCCATCTTCCTACCTGTGTGAAAGTGCTTCAGCCAGGGAGAATTCTGCAGCCGTTCGTGCCGCTGAGCGGGAGGGGGGGGGGGGGGGGGGGGGGGGGGAGGAGAGAAAGCCGTTCGTGCCGCTGAGCGGGAGGGGAGGGGGGTGGGAAGGAGAAAGCCGTTAGTGCCGCTGAGCAGGGGGGGGGGGGGGGGGGAGAAAGCCGTTCGTGCCGCTGAGCGGGAGGGGGGGGGGGGGGCGGAGGAGAAGAGAAAGCGGTTTGTTGCCACGGAGGGGAGGGAGGGGAAGGAGAGAGCCGTTTGTTGCCGCGGAGGGGAGGGAGGGGAAGGAGACAGCGGCTTGTTGCCGTGGAGGGAGGGGACGGAGACAGCGGCTTGTTGCCGCGCAGGGGAGGGGAGGAAGGGGAAGGAGAGAGCCGTTTGTTGCCGCGGAGGGGAGGGAGGGGAAGGAGACAGTGAGAAGGGAAGCCTCTGTGCTGATGGCAATGTGATTTTATTAAAAAATGTTCAAAAATTAAACAGCTACAAAGAACTACAAAAATGGTCGAGTGCCAATGTTTTTTCACACTGAGCATGCGCGAACGCTCCAACGCGCACGCGCAGCGTTGCCGGCAGGAAAAAACTAATTTAAATAGTACCCGCTCCCTCCCACTTACAAAATCGGCGTGAGTGTAGGCTCCGCCCCCCTGGGCGCCGCGCCAAACAGACAAGGAGCTGCAAAGCGCTCGAGAATAGCGCGTTTCTAGCGCGAAAAACGGGCGCTCAGCTCGGAGGGGTGCCCGTTTTTTTATCCTGTGGAAACTTGGGCCCATAGATTCAACATTTTGTTCATTAGAGCCAATATCATCTCTCACAACTGCCCTGATATCATCCTTTATTAACAGAGCTACCCCACCTCTTTTCCCTTCTTGTCTATCTTTCCGAATCGTCAGATACCCCTGGATGTTTAATTCCCAGTCTTGGCCACCCTGCAACCACGTTTCTGTAATGGCCAAAACATCATACCCATTTGTAATGATTTGTGCCATCAACTCATTTACTTTATTTCGAATGCTGCGTGCGTTTAGGTAGAGTGTTTTAATACTAGTTTTTAAACCATGATTTTTAGTTTTGACCCCTCCTGCAGCCCCTTTATATTCATACATATTGTCTCTTCCTATCACCTTGTGGTTTACACTTACCGCAGTGCTCCGCTGCTCTGTTGCCTCCTGCCTTTTGCATTCTTTCTTGGGGTCCTGTTCATCTGAGCTCTCACCCACTCTAACTAGCTCAGAGCCCTCTCCTGGGTTCCGAATACTCCTCGCATTGAGGCACCGAGCTTTCATGCTTGCCTTTTTATTACACTTTGACCCTTTAGAATTTTTCTGTACAGTGGCCCTTTTTGTTTTTTGCCTTGGGTTTCTCTGCCCTCCATTTTTACTCATCTCCTTCCTGTCTTTTGCTTTTGTCTCCATTTTGTTTCCCTCTGTCTCCCTGCATTGGTTCCCATCCCCCTGCCATATTAGTTTAACTCCTCATCAACAGCACTAGCAAACATTCTCCCGAGAACATTGGTTCCGGTCCTGCCCAGGTGCAGACCGTCCGGTTTGTACTGGTCCCACCTCCCCCAGAACTAGCAGCGATGTGAAAGCAGCTTGACAGAGTCTTCAAAAGTAAGTAATGCTTCCGAACAGGCATTTTAGTGTGTTCTCAATGGAGGGATAAACAAGAAGAAGGGGAGGGGCAACATTCACATCTGAACAACCTGCAGATAATGTCGATGTGAAGAAAAACTTGTATTTATATAGCACCTTTCACAACCACCGGACGTCCCAAAGTGCTTTTCAGCCAATGAAGTACTTTTGAAGTGTAACCACTCTTGTAATGTGGGAAACGCAGCAGCCAATTTGCGTACAGCAAGCTCCCCCAAACAGCAATGTGATAAGACCAGATCATCTGTTTTTGTTATGTTGATTAAGAGATAAATATTGGCCAGGACACCGGGGAGAACTCCCCTGCTCTTCTTCGAAATAGTGCTGTGGGATCGTTTACGTCCACTTGAGAGAGAGCAGACGGGGCCTCGGTTTAACATCTCATCTGAAAGACGGCACCTCTGACAGTGCAGCGCTCCCTCAGCACTGCACTGGAGTGTCTGCCTAGATTGTTTTGCTCATGTTCCTGGAGTGGGACTTGAACCCACAACTTTCTGACTCAGAGGCGAGTGTGCTGCCCACTGAGCCACATCTGATAATGAACAAATGAAAGGAAATGTCCCTTCCCCCTCCCCAAACCCCCAGAGTCGCAAATATCTGGAATAGACTCTCACCAGAAGTACTCAACACTACATTGACCAGCTGCTTTTGAAGAAGCGAAATTTACGGTTCTGAAAGGGTTCGAAGGTGACAGGGATAAGTATAGCCATAGATAAAACCCACCATGGAGCATTGCGGCTCCGCTCTCGTTGAGAATGTAGTCTGTGGAATGCAACCAGTCAGGGGCAAACAATGAGACTTTCTCCAGAGCCGTTGGGAGGTTCAGCGTCTCCTTGAGCTGCGTTTACTACAGCCAGTCGTTCAGTGCAGCTTGTTCAGGCAGCTGGTTTTAGTGAGTTTTACAGCGGGCTTGCAGTTGGCTGCACAAGGCCTTCACTGCAGGAAGCTGGCATCACCAGCACGGGTCTCCCGCACTATTACAGCGCCTTTATACGGCCTCTTTTTTAGTTTGGCCTCCAGGAGCTTGAGCTGGCCTCCAGCACGGAGCTGAATCTGGTCCTCTTGCCTGGCAGCAGGAATCGCTGAAAAATCCGCCACCAAGATCATGGAAAGAAAGAAAGACTTGTATTTCTTTTGCACCTTTCACGGCCACCAGACATCTCAAAGCGCTTTACAGCCAATGAAGTACTTTTGGAGTGTAGTCACTGTTGTAATGTGGGAAACGCAGCAGCCAACTTGCACACAGCAAGCTCCCACAAACAGCAATGTGATAATGACCAGATAATCTGTTTTTGTTATGTTGATAAATATGGGCCAGGACACCCGGGATAACTCCCCTGCTCTTCTTCGAAATAGTGCCATGGGATCTTTTACATCCACCTGAGAGAGCAGACGGGGCCTTGGTTTAATGTCTCATCCAAAAGATGGTACCTCCGACAGTGCAGCACTCCCTCAGCACTGCACTGGGAGTGTCAGCCTAGATTTGTGTGCTCAAGTCTCTGGAGCGGGACTTGAACCCACAACCTTCTGACTCAGAGGTGAGAGTGCTGAGATGAGAGTGCTGAGCCACGGCTTTACAGGTTACCGAGATTGAAGCACCAACAGGGACTGGATGAACATTTTCAGGCACCTGCTTGCAAATCACAGCTGCCCAGGCAGGTGCATGAACTGAGCCCTGCAATTTGATATCCTTGGCAAACACAACCTCACGTCGAACCTACAAATGTGGAACGTGTCGGGGTGATGCTCCACATTACATACCAGGCACAATATAACCATCTTCGTTTTTGTAACACAGCTTACCAAGACTTTCTTTTGGCCAATTTCCTCCTCGATCGAGCGTGACCTACAAGACCTATAGATGTACAAGCCACCTGTAGGTTTCCATAGTGGTCGAGACGTGTGATCGACAGCTTAAAGAGTTCCGTTGCGAGTGGGGCGGTGGGAGTGGGAAAGAGATGAGTGTTTACGAGGTCTGGTTGGACGAGTCTTGAATCTTTTCTTTGTTTTCGTTGTGTTTGCAGGTCCTTCTGGCTGTTTTTTCATATTTATTTACAGTAATATCTGATGTCACTGGCACCAGCTCAGGACTGGATGAACGAGTCCTGCAACTTCAGAACCTGCCTGCACCAACACAAACCTTTTTCTGTAGAAAACAGCCAGGCCACGCCATGCAAATGACAGCAGCCCGTGGGTTGGAGTCTAGCAAGGATCGAAGCTCAGACCTGGCAGCTGCATGTGTAAACAGCTTGTTGATGTCCTGTTTGAGCTGCCAAGTACAGTAGTTGCAGTGTTGATTCTTTTTTCCCCCCCGGTTTCCCCCCTTTTCTCCTGAAAGGTTCCGATTCATGCGGAGGCCTGCAGCCCTCCCCTCAGCACTTGCCCTAGAGACCGTCCCCCTCACGTGAGATCCCGCAAACCAAGTCTTTGACGTGGATAGAGAACTGGTTGGCAGACAGGAAGCAGAGAGTCGAGATAAACGGGTCCTTTTCAGAATGGCAGGCAGTGACTAGACTCGTGGAGTGCCGCAGGGCTCAGTGCTGGGACCCCAGCTCTTTACAATATACATTAACGATTTAGATGAAGGAATGGAGTGTAATATCTCCAAGTTTGCGGATGACACTAAACTGGGTGGCTGTGTGAGCTGTGAGGAGGACGCTAAGAGGCTGCAGGGTGACTTGGACAGGTTAGGTGAGTGGGCAAATGCATGGCAGATGCAGTATAATGTGGATAAATGTGATGTTATCCATTTTGGGGGCAAAAACACGAAGGCAAAATATTATCTGAATGGTGGCAGATTAGGAAAAGGAGAGGTGCAACGAGACCTAGGTGTCATGGTTCATCAGTCATTGAAAGTTGGTATGCAGGTACAGCAGGCGGTGAAGGTGGCAAATGGCATGTTGGTCTTCATAGCTAGGGGATTTGAGTATAGGAGCAGGGAGGTCTTACTGCAGTTGTACAGGGCCTTGGTGAGGCCTCACCTGGAATATTATGTTCAGTTTTGGACTCCTAATCTGAGGAAGGACATTCTTGCTATTGAGGGAGTGCAGCGAAGGTTCACCAGACTGCTTCCAGGGATGGCTGGGCTGTCATATGAGGAGAGACTGGGTCAACTGGGCCATTATTCACTGGAGTTTAGAAGGATGAGAGGGTATCTCATAGAAACGTATAAGATTCTGACGGGACTGGACAGGTTAGATGCGTGAAGAATGTTCCTGATGTTGGGGAAGTCCAGAACCAGGGGACATAGTCTTAGGATAAGGGGTAGGCCATTTAGGACTGAGATGAGGAAAAACTTCTTCACTCAGAGTTGTTAACCTGTGGAATTCCCTGCCGCAGAGTGTTGTTGATGCCAGTTCATTGGATATATTCAAGAGGGAGTTAGATATGGCCCTTACGGCTAAAGGGATTCAGGGGTATGGAGAGAAAGCAGGAAAGGGGTACTGAGGGAATGATCAGCCATGATCTTATTGAATGGCAGTGCAGGCTCGAAGGGCCAAATGGCCTACTCCTGCACCTATTTTCTATGTTTCTATGGATCATTCGACAAAGGCTGAACTAATGCCATCCCGGCCACCACGGACACGATGGGCCGAATGGCACCTTTCTGCGCTGTAAATGTCTATGATGCCTCCGCAAGATCCACCAAATCCGCTGGGAGGACTGACGCACCAACATTAGCGTCTTCGATCAGGCCAACATCCCAAGCATTGAAGCACTGATCACACTTGATCAGCTCCGCTGGGCGGGCCACATTGTTTGCATGCCTGACAAGAGATTCTCAAAGCAAGCGCTCTACTCGGAACTCCTTCATGGCAAACGAGCCAAAAGTGGGCAGAGGAAACGTTACAAGGACACCCTCAAAGCCTCCCTGATAAAGTAAAGTGCAACATCCCTACTAACACCTGGGAGTCCCTGGCCAAAGACCACCCTAAGTGGAGGAAGAGCATCCGGGAGGGCGCTGAGCACCTCGAGTCTCATCGCCAAGAGAATGCAGAAATCAAGCACAGGCAGCGGAAAGAGCGTGCGGCAAACCTGTCCCACCCACCCCTTCCCTCAACGACTATCTGTCACACCTGTGACAGGGTCTGTGGTTCTCATATTGGACTGTTCAGCCACCGAAGGACTCACTTTTAAGAGTGGAAGAAAGTCTTCCTCGATTCCGAGGGACTGCCTATGATGATGAAATGTCTACGATCCTAAATGGATGCTCACGTCTCATTTTCCTGAAGGGGGTCACGGTCTGGCGATCACACACAGAGGCCTTGACTGATTTTCCTTCCCCCTGGCCCAGGGAGGCCAAAGCCAACTTTAGTGCCTCAAGTGCGACCGTGATTGTGATCAGCGAACTCAGCAGAGACCCGGGGTTAAACTTGGCTAAAAAAACCCACATCACTTGATCCAGTTACCGAATGAGCCATTAGGGCTTAGTTTCAATGGAGTAGATTTTAAGATATTAATTTTCCTCTCCAGTTTCCATCTTGTTTTCTGGTGCCCCACAATTCACTTTTCCAGAAGTTGACCAAACGTTAAGATTCAAAGACTGCAGTGACTTTAGTATTCCAGGAGAGATGGGGAAAATGAGAGCACCAGGGGAGATCCACAAGCTCCATGTGGCATTCCTCCCTCCTCACTTTGCACTCCCGACCCCACTCCATCTGGAGGCCCACCAGAGACCTGGGTTTTGAGCACAGCCATGACTTTCACACATGCAAACTGGGGAAGTTGCACCATGATGTGATGCACCCAATGGAACCGGCTCGGCACATCCAGAACATAGCAAGAGGGGGTGGTGAATTCAGTGGCTTTTACGACCCAGAAGAAGTCAGCTCTCCAATGGCAGTGGAATTACATTACTCAAGTCCTTTTGTATCAGAGTGCCGTTGACCATGGGTGTACCACACACACATCGTGGGCGAAAGTGCGGCGAATGTGGGTACGTGGCCCAGAAGAAGCACGGGCCTGCCCACATTGCGATGTGTGCGCGTGCACTAGGTCCGTGCAGCTGAGCAGGTCTCCAGTCATCCTGGTTCACCCTTGCCACTGGATAAAGACCTAGCTCCGTCAAGCCCGTGTGGTGGCTGATGTGCAACGGTCACCACACGTTAAAAAAATCCACGCACAGGCATCTTCCACCACCTCAATTGGAACATCGGGTCCTTCATTGAAACATCTGTGAACTCCTGTGGAAGCAAGTCATCCTCATTCGAGGGACTGCCTATGATGACGACCACACATCTAGCACTCAGAGTGCCTTCAAGCTCCACTGAAAGATGGCACTGGAGCATCACTGCATACAGCCATCTCCGTCTTCCGAGGTTTCTCGAACCGTGATCCAAAGTCCAGAAAGCAACCGTAATCCTATCACCACAGAGCCATGCCCCGTTGCCCAGAATCCAAGAGACAGGGTGACTCACGGTCCGTGTTTACATGATGGCATTGAAGATGCATTGGGCATCACTGCATATAGGCTGAGTGAGGAAGGAAAGCACGTGACCAATGTGATTCACATCGGTTTTGGATCGACCGGCACTGGATGTTGTCATGTGCTGTACCTTCCCTTCCCCCACTCAGATTCACTCATTGCACAGCCCATGAATTTAACAGTTAAATTAACCTATTCTGTATCCACGTAACAAACTACCTTCCGGAAACATCCACCACCACAACTTGTGTCGTTTACTGCTCCAGGTCTACATGCTTGAACATGATGTGCATCATTAAGTCCAACTCCATATGACACAAACCATGAACTTCTCTGACGAGGCTGCGTTTTTGCAAAGGAACCACATTCTATCAGCATAAACTTTCTTCTATAATCTTCATATTGTTAAGTTTGTTCGATTGAACAGGCTGGGGCTCTTTTTTCTCAAAAAGAGAAGATTGAGGTGTGGCCTAATGGAGGTCTTAAGATTATTAAAGTGTTTGATAGGGTAGACGTAGAGATGATTCCACTTGCAGGGGAGACCAGAACTAGAGGCCATAAATATAACAGTCACTAATAAAGCCAATCGGGAATTCACCCAGAGTGGGGTTAGAGTGTGGAACTTGTTATCACCAGGAGTGGTTTAGGCAAATGGCATAGACGCCTTTAAGGGGAAGTTGGATAAACACGAGGGAGAAAGGAATCAACCATCGGCGACTGTGCCTTCGGTTGCCTGGGCCCCAAGTGAAGGAATTCCCTCCTTAAACCTCTCCGCCTCTCTTTCCTCCTTTAAGACACTCCTTAAAACCTACCTTTGAGCAAGCTTTAGCCCAAATTTTTTCTTATGTGGCTCGGTGTCAATTTTTTTTTGTCTTATAACACTCCTGTGAAGCACCTCGAGATGTTTTACTACATTAAAGGCGCCATATTAAATACAAGTTGTTGTTATTGAATAGAAGGATATGCTGATGGGGCAAGATGAAGAGGGGTGGAAAGAGGCTCGTGTGCAGCATAAACGCCGGCACAGACATGTTGGGTCGAATGGCCTTTTTCAGTGCTGTAAATTCTATGTAAAAAAAAATTCTATTTTCCAAAATTTTTAAAAGTGAATATTTTATTATTTTGACCTGGTTTCCTCCCCCAGCCTTGGTGATGGGTTGTGTGTATATCAAGGTGAGTGGAGACCATGTGGACAAATTTGTCTTTTCACATTCTGCTTTTAATGGAAATACAAAGGATAATGAGGGGGGTGGGGGTGCGGAGCTTACTCCTTTTAAAGTCCGCATGGCCAACTGCAAAATGCAACCATTGAAAAATAATCAGGTGGTGAGTTCCATTGTGGACCTCAAAGAGCCATTTTAATAGACTGAATAGATCAGCTGTATAGTACCAGGCAGCATGAACTGATCTCTTTCGCACAATGCATATTTGTACATCGCTGTACAAAATAGAGAAAATAATAGACTAGCTCAAGAGTTCTGGGATTCAACAGACCAGTGAGTGACACTGAAAAAATGCAAACCATTTGCCTGCAGAATTGTGTTGTGGTATTGGACCACTCGTAAATGTGCTGATCTGTTAATACCTGTACCACTTTTTCAGTAAAATATTTCTGTTTGCCCCTTGATAGCCCAATGAGTTTATCCCACGAGTCATTGAGCCACAATACTAGACCGATCCCCGTTTCAATTTGTCCCCCGTGCAGAGTTAGCTTATTCCAGTCAGGTCAGTGGTAGGTGTACTACGATTGAACTCCCTGCTTCTGGATTAGGATGGGGAAATTCGGCCACAATTCCTTGCCCTGATCACCAGCCAGTAATGCCCGCTGGAAGTGCCCACATGTGGGCATTGAATGAGGATAATATTAAGCTGTAATGTGTCAGTCACACATGGCCTCCCCACCTCTAACCTCCTCCAGCCCGACAACCCTCTGTGCTCCTCCAATTCTGGCCTCTTGCATATCCCCCCATTTTAAATCGCTCCACCATTGGTGGCCTTGCCTTCAGCTGCCTAGGTCCTAAGCTCTGGAATTCCCTCCCTAAACCGTTCCGCCTCTCTACTTCTCTCTCCTCCATTAAGACGCTCCTTATTCCTATTTCTTATGTTCTTATTAATTAGGAGCAGGGGTAGACCATTTGGCCCCTTGAGCCTGCTCCACCATTCATTATCATGGCTGATCTTCTACCTCAACTCCACTCTCCTGCACTATCCCCATATCCCTTGATATCCAAAAATCTATCAATCTCTGTCTAAAATATACTCAACTACTGAGCCTCCACAGCCCTCTGCGGTAGAGAATTCACCACCCTCTGAGTGAAGAAGTTTCTCCTCATCTCAGTCCTAAATGGCTGACCCCTTATTCTGAGCCTATCTATCTGCTCTAATATCTCCTTATGTGGCTCAGTGTCAAATTTTGTTTGAGAACGCTCCTATGAAGCGCCTTGGGATGTTTTACTATGTTAAAGGCAAACTGTTTTTGTCATGCATGAATGATAGCCACTTTAGTGAAATACCAGAGGGTGCCTGCTGCCTATGGAGCAGCATCCTTGTAAGGGTCAATGGTTTGGGAAGAGGAGGTGAGGAGACAATTAGTGAGCTATTTGCTCCTTTGTTCTCGTGAATGGGCTCGTGCTGGGGTACGGTTCCATTGGCATAGATAGCTCTCTGGTACCTCACCCAAGGCTTGTGTGTGAGGATATAGTAAATGTCAACTAGCTAGTCAGCTGTCAGAGAGGAGGAGGGGATATCATAACCAAGCCTGATCTATTCCTCGCTGGACATCCACATACATGAACTGGATCAACAAGAAAAATCCAGAATAATTTCTTTCCTTCATGGCCAAACGATACTGAGGCCAACTCCAGCTCCACTGCTGAGATCAGCTAACTCAATATAGACGAGGAAGTGAACTTCTGGTCTAGAAGACTCAGTAGTCCATCATGCAGTGCATTCTCCTAATGAGTATTCAAGCACACTTCCAGGGTAATCAATGGATTCTCTTAAGTCCAGATGTAAGAACAAGACAGCTAGAAGAGAAAGCGCAACTTAAAGGTTCCACACTACAAATCGCGATCGTCGCTATTGTTGTGTGACCGTTAGACACTCTCATACCAAATTCCATTCTGCGCCATTTTAACAATGTAGCACAGAGAAGAACATAGGAACAGGAGGAGGCCATTCAGCCCCTTGAGCCTGTTCCGTCATTTAATGAGATCATGATCAATCTGCGACCTAACTCCATATACCTGCCTTTACCCCATAACGCTCAATAGCTTTGGTTAACAGAAAGCTATCAATCTCTGATTTAAAATTAACAATTGAGCTAGCATCAATTGCCGTTTGTGGAAGAGTGTTCGAAACTTCTACCAACCTGTGTGTTTAGAAGTGTTTCCTAATTTCACTCCTGAAAGGTCTGGCTCTAATTTTTAGACTATGCCCCCTAGTCCTATAATCCCCAACCAGCGGAAATAGTTTCTGTCTATCTACCCTGTTCCCATTAATATTTTGAAAACTTCGATCAGATCACCCCTTAAACCTTCTAAATTCCAGGGAATACAACCCTAGTTTGTGTAATCTCTCCTCGTAATTTAACCCTTGAAGTCCGGGTATCATTTTGGTAAACCTATGCTGCACTCGCTCCAAGACCAATATATCCTTCCTAAGGAGTGGTGCCCAGAATTGCTCACAGTACTCCAGGTGTGATCTAACCAGTGCATTGTATTGCTGCAGCATAGCTTCTACCCCCTTGTATTTTAGTCCATTAAGAACTTGACATAAGCACATTAGGCATTCTTAGAAGATCAGTGCGAATCAGAATTTCTATTGCCCCTTTATTGTCTCTCTGCCCTTTCACGCCAACACACTCCTAGCTGGCCTCCCACATACGTAAACTTGAGGTCATCCAAAACTCAGCAGCCTGTACCCTAACTCGCACCAAGTCCCGTTCACCCATTACCCCTGTGCTTGCTGAGCTACACTGGCTCCTGCTTAAGCAATGCCTCAGTTTCAAAATTACAAATCCCTCCATCCCTATCTCTATAATCTCCTCCAGCCCTACAACCCCTCCCCCCACCCCCACCGATCTCTGCGCTCCTCAAAGTTCTGCCCACTTGAGCATCCCTGGCTATAATCGCTCAATCATTGGCGGCCGTACCTTCAGCTGCCTGGGCCCCAAGCTCTGGAACTCGCGACCTAAACCTTACCACCTCTCTTTCCTCCTTCAAGACGTTCCTTAAAATCTACTTCTTTGACCAAGCTTTTGGTCATCTGCCATAATTCCTTCTTATGTGGCTCGGCGTCCAATTTATTTATTTTTGTCTTATAACACTCTTGTGAACCGCCTTGGGACATTCTACTATGTTAAAGGCGATATACAAATACAAGTTGTTGTTGGTGGTGGTGGCGGCGGCTAGGTCCCAATCCAGCTCAAATTGGAGCGATGAAAGTCTCTCAGCCATTAAGAGTCCTACATCAACTAGGTTTACGTCAGTCTCGCCCCCACATTATAACAGGCAAGAGCCGAAACTGCCCCTGATGCAGCAGTAACTGGTAACCTCCCTCAGAGAGTCCATAAGTATGGGTGTGTACAGATCGATTCACCCAGAGGGTGCTCTCCTGGAGTGGGAGCTGCCCACTGTTGACACTTGGGCTATCGTGATGTGAGAGTGCTTGATGCTGACATTGGGTGGAAGAAATGTTCCAAACACTTCCATTCTTCAGAACATTTCTTCAGAATAGCCCCTCCCAACACACACACAAATTGATTTTCAGTCATCATTGAAATGCTAAGTTTCTATTGTTGACTTATTTACAGAAAAGCAAGCTGTTTTTTTTGTGTTTTTTTCCACTGGCAAACACCATTTGAAAAGGTTTTTATAAAGGTTTAACTGTAAGTAGTACTGGAATGTGTGTTGGTGGAGCCGTAATAACAAGGTGGATTGTTTTACCAAGCCACTGTCACGAGTTGTTTATCCAGTTTTGAACCACACTGGTTAGTGAGTCAATAAATAATTCATCAGTGGCTTATGGTACAAATAAACTGCCAGGAGAAAAAAAATGCAGCTACTGTTCGAGCCAGCACAGCTTGTGGTGCACAGCAAGTTTGGATTTTCCTCCCTGGAGTTGATTGCTATCCAGTTCCATCTATGTTCCTCTCCAATTTTCCCTCAGAGATCTGAGAGGATTGTGGGGCTGGAGGAGGTTACAGTGTCAGCTGTGGCTCAGTGGGTAGCTCTCAACTTGGAGTCAGAATGTTGTGGGTTCAAGTTCCACTCCAGAACACAAATCCAGGCCGACACTCCAGTGCAGTACTGAGGGAGTGCTGCACTTTCGGTTGAGATGTTAAACCGAGGCCCCATCTGCTCTCTCAGGTGGGCGTAAAAGATCCCATGGCACTATTTCGAAGAGCAGGGGAGTTCTCTCTCATGTCCTGGCCAATATTTATCCCTCAATCAACATAACAAAAAAAACATTATCTGATCATTATTACGTTGCTGTTTGTCGTAGCTTGTTGTGCGCAAAATGGCTGCTGCGTTTCCTACATTACAATAGTAACTACACTCCAAAAAGTACCTCATTGGTTGTAAAATGCTTTAAGACGTCTGGTGGTCGTGAAAGGCGCTATATAAATCCAAGTCTTCTCTCTCTCCTGAGCGCTCTGATGCACATTGAGGTATGGATTTGACAGGCGCCAACAGCCCTTTGATACCTTGCTCAAGTGGCCATTCTTCATCTGCGAGTCTAGATGGAGTGGCAGCAGGCTATTCAACAGAGGGCATCACAGCTGAGCCTCTCCTGACTGGAGACCACCTGCACCCGACAGCCACACAGTTTCCAGATTTCGAAACCGACCGAACAAGACTCAACGTTCTGCCAAGTCATTTCTACTGGTGCAATAGATAAAGAAGAGGAGCAACACAGACCAGGAAGATTTGAACAACAACTTGCATTTATATTGCGCCTTTAACGCAGTAAAATGTCCCAAGGCGCTTCACAGGAGCGTTATCAAACACCCAGCCACATAAGCAGAAATTAGGGCAGGTGACCAAAAGCACGGTCAAAAAAGTAAGTTTTAAGGAGCATCTTAAAAAGGAGAGAGAGGCGGAGAGGTTTAGGCAGGGGGTTCCGGAGCTCGGCAGCTAAAGGCACGGCCACTGATGGTGGAGCGATTAAAATCAAGGATGTTCAAGATACCAGAATTGGAGGAGCACAGAGATCTCGTGGGGCTGGAGGTGGTTACGGAGATAAGGAAGGATTTGAAAACAAGGATAAGAATTTTTAAATCAAGGCAGTCCTTGGTCTGCGGTGTATTTATCTCAGCTCGGGTGACTATGGGGGTGCCCCAGTTGTGTTCAGTGTCCTCGAGCTCACGATATAGGTTGCCACTTTTCATTGCTACCTTGCTGAAACTGTGTACACATCAGGTGAGGACAGACTGGGCTCTGCTGTGATGCAACTCGCAGTTGAATAGCCTGCTGACACTATCTAGGCTCACGCACATGATCATCTGGATGAGGTACCAGAGGGCCGGCAATGTTCGAAGTCAGCACTTTCAAGAAGCTCCCACAAACAGCAACATGATAATGATCAGATAATCTGTTTTTTTTTTTAAAAAAGTGATGTTGATTGAGGGATAAGTATTGACCAGGACACCAGGGATAACTCCCCTCTTCTTCCAGGTAGTGCCAGGTGATCTTTTACATCCACCTGAGGGGGCAGACGGGGCCTCGGTTTAACGTCCCATCTGAAAATTGGCACCTCCGACAGTGCAGCACTCCACTGGAGTGTCAGCCTAGATTTATGTGCTCAAGTCTCTGGAGTGGAACTGGAACCCACAACCCTCTGACTCAGAGGCGAGTGGAGAGGAAAGTGGAGAAAGCACATAATGTACGCAGAAATGATGGGTCTTAAAATCGAGTGACGTCTACGCTGTCCACTCACATGATTCCTTTGTTCCTACACTGGTGCTGTCATTGACTGGTATTGTCATTCTGTACCACTATTCATTCTACAAATGTTTTTCAGTTCAAACAAAACAGTACATGAAGTTACTCAGCAAATTAGTGAGTCAACGCAGTGTCACTTTGGATTGTCTGCATGATTGTCTCAAATTGATCTCCAGCTAATTTTCCCCGTGGAAATTGGTATGCGGCAGCCATTTCCTCACAAATGTGTTTCGCACCCAATAATTTTGTCTCGAGTTTGGAAGGAAAGAAACGCCTGCGCATTGCCATACACGCAGGGAGAGAGAAGAGCAACGTGAACCGAAGGTGGCAAATCAATCACAGCATGTCCCAACGCTACATACAAGAACATAAGAAATAGGAGCAGGAGTAGGCGATTCGGCCCCTCGAGCCTGCTCCCCCATTCAATAAGATCATGGCTGATCTTCGACCTCAACTCCACTTTCCCGCCCGATCCCCATATCCCTCAAGTCCTTCAATATCCAAAAATCTATCAATCTCTGTCTTGAATATACTTAACGACTGAGCCTCCACAGCCCTCTGGGGTAGAGAATACCAACGATTCACCACCCTCTGAGTGAAGACATTTTTCCTCATCTCAGTCCTAAATGGCCAACCCCTTATTCTGAGACTGTGACCCCTGGTTCTAGACTCCCCAGCCAGGGGAAAACACCCTCCGTGCATCTATCCTGTCAAGCCCTGTAAGAATTCTGTACTTTTCAATGAGATCACCTCTCATTCTTCTAAACTCGAGAGAATATAGGTCTAGTCTGCTCAATCTCTCCTCATAGGACAATTCCCCCATCCCAGGAATCAGTCTGGTGAACCTTTGTTGATTCCCTCTCGGGCAAGTATATCGTTAGGTAAGGAGACCAAAAGGTAACAAGGTGGAAAAAAAGACAGGCAGACTTGCATTTATATAGCGCCTTTTATGACCACCAGATGTCCCATAGCACTTTACAGCCAATGAAGTACTTTTTTGGAGTGTAGTCACTGTTGTCATGTGGGAAACGCGGCAGCCAATTTGCGCACAGCAAGCTTCCACAAACAGTAATGTGATAATGACCAGATCATCTGTTTTAGTGATGTTGATTGGGGGATAAATTTTTGCCAGAACTCCCTGCTTTTCTTCAAAATAGTGCTATGGGATCTTCTACATCCACCCGAGAAACGGGGCCTCGGTAAAGGCAGCACCTCCGACAGTGCAGTGCTCCCTCAGCACTGCACTAGGAGTGTCAGCCTAGATTTAGGTGCTCGAGCTCCTGGAGTGGGACTTGAACCCACGACCTTCTGACTATAAGGCGAGTGTGCTACCCACTGAGCCACTGGCTGGCACAGCCATGACTTGTCCACAGTTTAAGAGCAGCATGGGTAAAGACTGGAAACATCAACTTCTTCCAGTGTGATTTGGAGCATTAGTTTTGCATGGGTTAGTTGAATGTGTTTCACAGAGAAATGGAGCCAAACCTCACAGCCGTAAAGCACCCAATTTATTTGGTCACTGGCCAATTGTTTTATTGCACTTTTGCAAAATATTAATGATTCTAGTCACTCTGCAGCCAGCCACAAGATCAAAAGTGCCGTTAGTTTCCAGACCAGAAGCATTACCTTCTCTGGAGAAAGAACCTTGGAGTCAATGACGAGCATCAGTCATTGGTTTTGCTTTTGTTCATCTTCTCTCCTCCGCTGACTCTTGCTGGGGTAGAATCCCACGGGAGGCAGAAAGCTCTCCAATGCCTTGCCCAACTAGCCACTCTTGACATGCGAGTGTCGACAGTGAATGACAGGAAGCTGATGTACCCAGGAAGCATCATAGCCAAGCCTAATCCTCAAACATATCTGATGCCCACACACTTTTTAAAAAATTCATTCTCGGGATGTGGGCAACGCTGGCATTTATTGTCCGTCCCTAATTGCCCTTGAGAAACACAGAAAATAGGTGCAGGAGTAGGCCATTCGGCCCTTCAAGCCTGCACCACCATTCAATAAGATCATGGTTGATCATTCACCTCAGTATCCCTTTCCTGCTTTCTCTCCATACCCCTTGATCCCTTTAGCCGTAAGGGCCATATCTAACTCCCTCTTGAATATATCCAATGAACTGGCATCAACAACTCTCTGCGGTAGAGAATTCCACAGGTTAACAACTCTGATTGAAGAAGTTTCTCCTCATTTCAGTCCTAAATGGCTTACCCCTTATCCTTAGACTATGTCCCCTGGCTCTGGACTTCCCCAACATCGGGAACATTCTTCCTGCAACTAACCTGTCCAGTCCCGTCAGAATTTTGTGTTTCTATGCGATCCCCTCTCATCCTTCTAAACCCCAGTGAATACAGGCCCAGTCAATCCAGTCTCTTCTCATATGTCAGTCCTGCCATCCCGGGAATCAGTCTGGTGAACCTTCGCTGCACTCCCTCAATAGCAACGTCCTTCCTCAGATTAGGAGACCAAAACTGAACACAATATTCCAGGTGAGGCCTCACCAAGGCCCTGTACAACTGCAGTAAGACCTCCCTGCTCCTATACTCAAATCCCCTAGCTATGAAGGCCAACATACCATTTGCCTTCTTCACCATCTGTTGTACCTGCATGCCCACTTTCAATGACTGATGTACCATGACACCCAGGTCTTGTTGCACCTCCCCTTTTCCTAATCTGCCGCCATTCAGATAATATTCTGCCTTTGTGTTTTTGCCCCCAAAATGGATAACCTCACATTTATCCACATTATACTGCATCTGCCATGCATTTGCCCACTCACCTAACCCGTCCAAGTCACCCTGCAGCCTCTTAGCGTCCTCCTCACAGCTCACACCGCCACCCAGTTTAGTGTCATCCGCAAACTTGGAGATATTGTACTCAATTCCTTCATCTAAATCGTTAATGTTTATTGTAAAGAGCTGAGGTCCCAGCACTGAGCCCTGCGGCACGCCACTAGTCACTGCCTGCCATTCTGAAAAGGATCTGTTTATCCCGACTCTCTGCTTCCAGTCTGCCAACCAGTTCTCTATCCACGTCAGTACATTACCCCCAATACCATGCGCTTTGATTTTGCACACCAATCTCTTGTGCGAGACCTTGTCAAAAGCCTTTTACACCACATCCACTGGTTCTCCCTTGTCCACTCTGCTAGTTACATCCTCAAAAAAATTCCAGAAGATTCATCAAGCATGATTTCCCTTTCATAAATCCATGCTGACTTGGTCCAATCCTGTCACTGCTTTCCAAATGCGCTGTTATTTCATCCTTAATGATTGATTCCAACATTTTCCCCACTACTGATGTCAGGCTAACCGGCTGTAAAACATTGTGTCCTTAGTGGTGATTGGTCAGCCATTCCCAGGGAAGTGTGTGATGAGACCAAACCTGACAACAGTCGCAAAGACAAACTATCCATTCAATCTGATTGTTTTCTATGGGGTAATTGTGTTGTTATGCCCAAGAAAGACAGGGAAAGATTTGTATGGAATTTACACAGTACCCATCCCGGTATTGTGATGATGAAGGCCATTGCCAGGTCTCACGTTTGATGGCCTGGCATTGACTCTGATTTGGAGTCACGTGTGCATCAGAGCAACACTTGCATGCAGTTAAGCAATGCACCAGTGGAATTTCCGCTAAGTCTGTGGTTGTGGCCATCCAAAACATGGTCGAGGAGCCACATCGACTACGTGGGTCCTTTCCTGGGCAAAATGTTTTTGGTGGTGGTGGATGCGTATTCCAAATAGATAAAATGTGTAATCATGTCATCCAGCACATCCACAGCCACCATTGAGAGCCTTCGTGCCATGTTCACCACTCATGGTCTGCCCGACATTGTTGTAAGCGACAACGAATTGTGCTTCACGAGTTTGGAGTTTCAAGAGTTTAAAAGACTCAATGGTATCAAGCACGCAATGTCAGCACCATTCAAACCTGCGTCCAATGGTCAAGCGGAACGGGCCGCCCAACCATCAAGCAGAGCCTAAAACGCGTAACTCAGTTCTTTGTAGACTCGTTTGTCACGCATACTGCTTAGTTGCAGGACGAGACCCCACACGCTTACCGGGTCCCTCCTGCTGAACTGTTGGAGAGGTCTCAAGACTAGGCTCTCGCTTGTCCAACCTGATCTTAACGATCACGTCGAAAACAGATGTCAACATCAGCAGTGGTATCATGATCACACTGTCGTGTCTCGCGACATCTCTATTAATGATCCTGTGTATATGCTAAATTATGGTCAAGGCCCCAAGTGGGTCACTGGCACTGTTACGGCCAAGGAGGGTAACAGGGTGCTTTATTGTCAGGCTCACTAATGGGCAAACATGCAGGAGGCACATTGATCAGACGCAATTGCGGCACACAGACGAACCGGAACAGCTTGAAGACACCATCAATGACCAACCAATTCATATTCAGCCATCAGAAGACCCTGCTGTTGTCAATGAATCTGGACCTTCAATCCCCAACATGGACACTGCCACTCCCATTAGATCGGCGACCCAGCCTCAAGTCATGAATGACTCAGAGCTCACCCAGATCCGGAATTGAACCGAGACGATCAACTAGGGAGCGGAAAGCCCCTGACCGTCTCAATTTGTAAATAGGACTGATACCAAGATCTTTGGGGGGGGGGGTGGGGGGGGAAATTATGTAATGTATGTATGTCTGTCTGAGTTTACCTGCCACCAGGGGGGGCAACCATTGGGCCACAGACACACACGTGCAGCCCTTGTATATAAAGAAAGCCTCCATGTTTAATCCTCACTTTGAGAGCTAATAAAGTAGAGTCAGGTCACACCTGATCGAGTTCACGGTACTAAGCCTTTTGAGTTATTGCATATGCAACACCAACTGTGGCCCTGGGTGAGATCAGCTGATTCAGCACAGACCAGGAAAGCTTTCCCCTCTATAGAACCTTTCCCTGCTCAGGAGAGTGTTCATTGCATTCCAATCACCCCCGCTGCTCCAAACCGGTGACATTTTACTTTGTTCAGTTCTCATCTGAAAGTCATGCGGTGTACCACTCCTCCCCACTGCCAACAGTGGGGTGTCTGACCGTGGGGGGGGGGGGGGGGGGGGGGGGGGAGGGAGAAGAATGAAGAGACAATCAAATCAGTCAAAGTACATGCGGAAACACTTATACTGCTAGAAATGCAGCCCGTATTGCAGTATGAACTCTATTTCAAAATTCACACCTTTGTTTTCAAACCCCTCCATGGCCTTGCCCCTCCCCATCTCTGTAACCTTCCCCAGCCCTGCAACCCTCCGAGTTATCTGCACTGCTCTAATTTTGTCTTCTGGAGCATCCCGGTTTTTAAAATCGCTCCACCATTGGTGGCCGTGCCTTCTGTTGCCTGGGCCCCAAGCTCTGAATAACTACCTAAACCTCTCTGCCTCTCTTTCCTCCTTTAAGATGCTCCTTAAAATCTACCGCTTTGACCAAGCCTTTGGTCATCTGTCCTAATTTCTCCTTATGTGGCTCGGCATCAAATTTTTGGGATTTATAACACTCCTGTGAAGCGCCTTGGGACGTTTTACTACGTTAAATGCGCTATATAAATACACGTCGTTGTTATTAGCTTCAACAGGGGTCCAATATTGCCGTGATTTAGAGGCAAACTGTTGTAGAATTCAATGCTCTCAAATCTCCCCAACAAGACAATGGCCCTTTAGTAAAACAGTTCCTATCCTGAGCCATCATAACTTCAAGTAGAGGCTTAACTCTGTTAATTATTAGCATGGCAAACTCAGCATATAGACAGGAAAGCTTTTGCAGGAACCCGAATAAAACCAACGGCCTATTCGGTTACGGAGGAGCAAGAATTCTCAGCTATTTCAAAAAAAGTACAAAAAGGACCATTTTAGATGGCTAAGTGTTCACAGTTGAAAAAATGAAAATTGGTCATTTCTATATGAAGTACTAATCAATATCGCATGGCCTTACACACGGGGAGTCAAGACCAATTGCAGTCTTCAACTTTAAGCAGGGTTAGGGGACTGATTCCTGGGATGGGGGGATTGCCCTATGAGGAGAGATTGAGTAGACTAGGCCTATGTTCCCTAGAGTTTAGAAAAATGAGGTGATCTCATTGAAACGTACAAAATTCTTACAGGGCTTGACAGGTTAGATGCAGGGAGGAGGTTTCCCCGGGCTAGGGAGTCTAGAACCAGGGGTCAGTGTTTCAGAATAAGGGGTCGGCCATTTAGGACTGAGATGAGAAAGAATTTCTTCACTCAGAGGGTGGTGAATTTTTGGAATTCTCTACCCCATTGGACTGTGGAGGCTCAGTCATTGAATATATTCAAGACCGAGATCGATAGATTTTTGGATATTAAGGGAATCAAGGGATATGGGGATTGGGCAGGAAAGTGGAGTTGAGGTTGAAGATCAGCCATGATCTTATTGAATGGTGGAGCAGGTTCGAGGGGCCGAAAGGCCGACTTCCTGCTCCTATTTCTTATGCAAACTTACAATTGGACCAGGCCGATCGAATTCTACCACCATTTTAAAGTCGGAAATTCTGTCCTTATTTTGACATTTCCATCATCAATTTATGTGGTTACCTTAGTCATGGTGCCACTGCAACACTTTCAATGGGGAGCTGTAATCACAGCTCGACAGGTTTTACATTAGGCAGTTTCCATACAAATGAGAATATAGCAATTTATCATGGAAGACGTTGGCAGGAAGTGAATGAAGATGTAAGGTTTTTAATGTAAGAGACAGATATTCCAAAAATGTATGTGTAAACACTCTTGTGAAAATGGTCATTATGGATGGTCCCTTAATAATTTTAAAGCAAAATCTATCAAACTGCAGTTATTCACGTTAATCCTCACACATTACACAAGTGCACCGGTGAAGGTCCCCCCCC